>NC_031774.1:44201918-44501918 GCF_001522545.3 Parus major | reverse complement strand
AAAGTGCCCTGCTCTGCTTTCCTACAGCATTAAACAGCAGCTGTACTTACCAAACACACAAGGAGAGGAATAAAGTTTTGTCCACGCATTTCACATAAATTATCAAAGAACTGTAGATGCAGTGTCTGTAAACACAGGGAAAGGTTTGCACATCAGGAAGCATCAGAAAGTATTTATATTCCAATTTCAGGATCCAGTTTTCTGCTCTTTTGCTTGTTTGTTGTATGACTATGGGAAATTCCAGCATGAATAACAATATCATGTTATTTGGGTGGCAATAAAGTGTAGACAAATGACACATTGGTATAATTTACAAAGACTGGGTTATGCTTGAGATTGGTTCAGGTAATTTCATAGTTGTGCCCACAAAGGCTTATGAACCAAGGCCTTAAATTTGAGGGATTTTTGTTCTGCCTCAGAATGGAGACATTGATATTTCTCTACCTCATATACATGAGGCAATAGCTATGGAAAATACTAACAGACACCTCTGTGTAATGAAAATGGAAGTCATAAAAACACCTTTAGAGGGAGTCCTGTATGCAGGTCATGCTTTTTCCAATTGTTTGTGTACTGCATTGTTTTAATGTATTCTTTTAATAAATCTATGATACTCACACTAACATACTACTAGGGGTTCAAGCTAAATTTGCATTTAAAAATATGAATAAATGTATTTTATGCAATCTAAAATTTTTTTCTTCTGTCAGTGTGCAAGCGTTCTAGTAAATATGCATAATAATGCCTTAAAGGCTTTGTTTATTGTAGGTTTAATTTTCTTCTTCTGGAATGTATTGCTTGCTTTCAAGCAGCTGGGACGTTATAATTTATTGATGGCTAAATTTGTCTAAATTTGATTATTTTTTTTTAAAGAGCACTTCAAAGAATTTCAAATGGAAGACAAGTAATAATCTTACTCTACATGCTGTACGTCTTCCCAGGAGTTAGTCTCATACGTGTTTTCCTTTCAGTGGCCGTTAATGGTATGGATGTGATGGTCTACAACTTGTTCAGATAGATTAATGAACTTTTTCACAGAACCATAAAATGTTTTTTCATAGGATCGTAGACTTATAGCATATACTGTCTTGAGAGGGACCCATCACAACTATTGAGTCCAAGTCCTGGCCCTGCACAGGACACCCCAAGAGTCACACCACGTGCCTGAGAGCATTGTCCAAACACTTGTTGAACTCTGTCAGGCTTGGGGCTGTGACCACTGCCCTGGGGATCCTGTTCCAGTGCCCAACCACCCTCTGGGTGAAACACTTTTTTTGATATCCAACCTAAACCTTGCCTGACTCAGTTCCAGGCCATTTCCTTGAATCCTGTCACTGGTCACGGGACAGAAGAGATCGGTGTCTGCCCCTCCTCTTCCCCTCATGAGGATGTTCTTTATCCACATTCTTGATGGTGCTTCTGGTTTGCAGCCGCATTTTTTGTGGTTCGAAAATCAGAGCTTGTCCAGTCACATCCTGTCCCTTTTGTCTGCAGGTGGCATGATATTGCCAACATGTCCCACAATAAATCCTTTTTTGCATTAGAATTGGCAAACAAAGAAGAGACAATTCAGTTCCAAACTGTGAGTAAATTTTAATTTTTTTCACTAGTTCATCTGTAAATAAAAACAAATTAAAACTGATAATTTAACTCAAAGGTTAAAGCTTACTATCTATATATTTAGCAGCTTTGAACTGTATGAGTGGGTAAAATGTAGCAACATTGTCTTTAGCCAGCTTTCTATGGGAAGGCATTAAAAATTGGACCTTTTATGTTGAGTAGATTGAACTGTTTGGTTATGTGGTCATGATTTTATCCATTCCAGTAAAATTTCTAGCTTTTTTTTTGACTTGAATCAGTGGCAGATCAGAATCAGAATTAAAGATAAATATAGCCTTAGAGCTTTGCTGGAATGGGCCACGGCATTCCTTGTAGAATTAATTTTATTCAGCATCTACCACTTGCTTTTGTCAAAAGGCAGCTGTTGGCAATCTTATGGCAATCTTGACTATAAATTGTGTTAGTATTACAGCTCATAAGTGTCTTGAGCAAAAGGCTTCTACTTTCAAATTTCAGAAGAGTAAGAAAATTGTTAGGCTAGAGTGTATATTTGGGTCTGCAAAGTAGAGTTTTAGGGAAAACCCGGTGACATTAATGAAGTTACTTTAAAATTTAATCGGTCAATGGTAATTTAATCTTAAATTTTCAGTGGCTTGTCTGAAAGCAAGTGAAGGGTATGAATGTTTGACTTTATGCAAATGTTGGTTTGTTTTTTTTTTTTGGCAGGAAGATATGGAAACAGCAAAATATGTGTGGAGGATGTGTGTGGCTAGACACAAATTTTACAGACTAAATAAATGCAGCCTGTAAGTAGAATACAGTAGCAGAGCTCTTGGTGCCCTTGCAGCTTCAATTGGGAAGTGAAATCTTGCACTTCCTCTGTAAAGTCTTTACTGTCCTTTTTAGATGGTTATAATTAATGACTTGGGCTCATTTTCTTAATCATTTTGAGAAAATACTTACCACCAGTTTTTTAAATACACCCTGCTTTATAACAGAGGACAATATTAAGTGCTGTAATCTTACCATAAGTAATAATGTTTGGCCTTCATTTCTGAATCACAGTTCTGTGAGAGACTTCAGTTGTTTTGGGGTCTAATATTGCTAGTGCTTGTAAGCTCCTGGAAGCACCAGGGTTTTGGCCTGTGTTTGGGTGAACTGCTCTCAAAGGACACTAGAGGCTTTAAAAGGGCGGGCAGTGTATGTGAAGCACTCCTGAAATGTGCTGGATTGACAGCTAAGAGGTATGTGGTTCTTCAGATATCCATGGAATCTGTATAGCTCAAGTAGCACCAGTGCAAAGTAAATTTAATACAATTCATCAAATTAAATTTAAATGGGCTGGTCTCCAACTTGTAAATCAGTGGCTGGAATTTGTGGTACTTTACTGGAACAGTTTTCCTTCAGTTAAGTTTCTTCAGCCAAAGAACAAAGAATTAGACACAGTGAATAATCTATCATTGGAAAAGCATGATGCCCATGTGTTTAATTTCTCTTCATACATGGGACGATAGATGTTTGATATCTGCTGAGGCCAGTTTTTGCTAGATTATTTGAGAAATAAGATAAATTTGAAATAGAGTAAACCTCATACCTCTAAGCTTGTAAACTTGTCTGTCTTTGGAGAGTGATAAGAAGCATTGGTAGAAGTAGTGCATTTATGGGAATTGAGCATTTCTCTCTGAATAATATCAGATCTGTAGTTTTATTTAATTGTCAGTCTCTAGGATTACTTACTGTAATTGTTTCACCACAGCATGGTTTTACATGAGGTTAAGTACTCAAAAAAACTTTACGGATTGTCTCTACTCTTAAGATTTCTTGTCATCTGGTCCTGCAGCTGAAAACCATCTTATGCATGCCTGTATCAACTTCAGGTTTTTTTTTTTTTCTAAATCTGTACATACCTTGTCTTTAGAGACTCCTTGGACTCTCCACCTGAGGAGGGCTCTCAGAAATCTTCCCTCATTCTTTCCCTTCCACGCTTTCCAATCCTTTCTCGTCCTTCACTTCCCAAAGGGTGAGCTTAAAAAGATCTTTCTCACTAAAAAATAGCAGTTCCTGCATTTGTATCATACTGTCTTTTGACCTGTCTTGCTATGAGATGCAGAGCACGGGTGCAGTGTAGGGTGGGGGGGAAAAAGGACCTTAAGACTTCTGAACTTTATGTCTTGGAGCAAATCCAACAAATTATGAAAATTCAACATCTGTAACGTTAGTCCGCATACAGTTTTATGTCTGAACAGGAAATTTGTAGAACAGGATATTAACTGAGGTATTTTGATCTTGGGTTTTTGCTTTTTGCTTTGTGGCAGTGCCTAATGCACAGAGCTCTTTGCTTTTGAGACTCTTGTGGAGGACTAACACAGGTCTGGCTCCTGGAAATGTAAACTGATTTTTAATTGAACTTGAAAGTGCTTTCTGATGTTTGAAATAGGTCTTGCTCTTGTTAAGAATAATTTCTTACCATTAAACTTCTTCTGTAGACAAACTCAGCCTGTTACAGTGAATCCTGTTAGAAGACGATCTTCATCCAGGATGTCCATGGTAAGGAAAGCAAATAGATTTATGTTTGCATTTTTATGGAATTAATTTGACTTTGAATCAAATATTATTTCCCTTCAGTGAAATGAAATGAGCAGTGAAAGAGATGAGTTTAGTATGTGAGGAACTGTTTCTGACTTGTAGGATGAGCTGCTATGTAATATCTAAATAGTGGAATTAAAACAATAGCAGTGAAAAATATTTTAAACATGTCTGTTTTCAGTTTGAACGCTGTCTCTAGGAGACTCTCCTAGCTGTCAGATGATGAGATACAGTCTTGGGTTAGTGGAGTGTGATTTCAAGTTTTTTCCCTGTTTTTTTAATTATTTTTTGTACGACCTCAAAGGAGAAACTTACATTGCAGATTTAGAGAAATGGTTTTAGACTAAGTCTTTGTATGTATTTATTTGTAATATTATACACATTCTAATATATAATGCATATTATTACTATGTGTATAGAATTATATAGAATATGTATAATATTGTACATATATATATACACACACATATTTATATATATAATGGTATACATTATGTATTAAAAAAAACTTCAATAATTATTTTTAAAATGAATAATCAGTTTTTAAGTAACAGTAAGATGTTTGCTTTCTTAGCCCAAGCCTCAGCCTTATATGATGCCTCCGCCACCTCAGCTGCATTACAATGGTCATTATAATGAACCATATGCATCTTCCCAAGGTAAGTTCATTAAATCCATGGCCACACCATTTTAGAAGGTAAAAACTATAATTTGTAGTTAATTTAGCTATAGCTGAATAAATTAATAGGTGAACATGGGGTAGGTTTATACTAGAACAGTCATTGAAGTGCTTGATGCTCCTCAAGACACGTAGGCTAATGTGAATTACAGTCATGGAATCACAAAATTGTTTAGGTTGGAAAAGACCTTTAGGATTATCAAGTCCAACCATCAACACTGTCAAGCACTGTCAAATGCATCACTTAAACCATGTCCCCAGGTGCCACATCTACATGTCTGTTAAATGCCTCCAGGGATGGTGACTCCACCACTTCCCTGGATAAGCCCATTCCAATGTTCATCATTCTTTCCAAGAAGAAATTTCCTAACTGCCAACCTAGACCTCCCTTGGTGCAACTTGAGGCCATTCCCTCTTGTCCTGCCTGGGATGACACAAACACACCTCACTGCAACCTTCCTTCAGATAGCTGGAGAGAGGAGTAAGGTTCTCCCTGAGCCTCTTTTTCTCCAACCTAAACAACCCCAGTTTCCTCCACTGTTTTCTTCCTCCATATCCTCTCCTATGGGAGATGAGCAGTTCAAGTTAGGGTAGCATGTACAGCAATTGCAGACTGAGGTGTCTTGTGTGAGTTTAGGGTACCACTTTTTTTGGTTCATGTATCAAACTGGCATGTTACGGCACTGTGAGATCCTTGTCAACGTTGGTCTTAATAGCTGCAAAGAGATTGCCCCAAGACAATTCACACAACTCAAATATTAAAAAAAAATTAAACCCAGAATGCAGGAAGAGAGATCTTTGTCTAAGTTTGCTAGACAACAAGGTGTTGAGGAATTCAAAGGCTAAAGAAGTTTGCAGGTTGTGGACTTAGTATATATTTGTTTGAAACAAAGAAAGAAAAAAACCCAAGCAAACCCTAACTAATATTCTCAAGCAATGTAGACTACTCATCTTAGCAGTTTACAGCAGAGTCATGGCTGCTTACTCTCAATATTTTGATTGTTACACTTTGTGTCTTTAATTAACAAAGTTGCTGCCCTGAAGGGCTGAATCTAATCTTTTGAGAAGTCTCCTCAAATTTTATAGGACCTTTCCAGACCTAAAAATCTGCTGGATAAATAGTACTCTAAAAATCCAGCTCACTGGGAAGGGAATAAGCACATTTTCTATCAAAACAGTTACACAGGTCTGAATGAACTACAGGTGTTCAGCTACATTAAGAATGTAAGTCAGTTCTTTGCAGTTAAGCATGGCAAATATTGCTAGGTATTTGCTGTTACATGTGTCCTGTTTTTGAACATGTTTTTCATAAAACAATTTTTGATTGTCAGCAAATTCGTTTACATAAATGTGGCAATTATTTTGGCAAACCCGAACAGTTAAATCATGAAGGCATTTACAGTAATGACTGAATTGTTCTCCTCTGGAAGCTAGCAATTTGTACATCCAATGAAGTAGTAATTAAAATGATTAAATTTGTCTTGGATAAACTGTTAGATCATTTTCTTTACACTGTAGGTATATATATGTGTGTGAATAATATATGGTGGTAGCTTAAACTGCCTCCAAAATTTCTGGAGAAAAATTAATTTGATTTTTTTTTGAGGTCTTATGGTACTATATATACATACATCCTGAAGGAGTAGAAGAGAGAAGAGCAAGGGTTTTTGTTTGCTTGTTATGAAGCTGTTTTTTAGGTTTCTGTTGGTATTCTTTTTTAATTGAGTTTTTTTTCTTTCTTTTTTTGCTGTTCAAATTGATTACATTAGTGCAAACCCTAGTGTAGACATTAATTTTTTCAGCAGCGTGATTTAAGACTGATATGAATTTTGTTTATCTTGGACTGAAACTTAGGAAACCTATCCTAAACAGAATGGTGTTTTCCCATGGGGATTTGCATGGCTGAAATAAATGTAATACTTTATTCTGGTGTATATACCTTGGGTATCAGCAACAACAGAAAAGCTGGGTTTTGGTTTGGGGTTTTTTTCCTTCCCATTTCAATACATAGCTAAGAATAACAGGTTTTGAAAATCTCAAACATTGCCTTAGCTACATCTTAATAGAGGATAACTTTGTTTGATGTCCTGGCCATAAAGACTGTTCTTAAACTTTACTTTCAGATAACCTCTTTGTGAGCAATCAGAATGGATACTACTGTCACTCTCAGACTAGCTTGGATAGAACCCCTCATGACTACAGTGGTCGGATCCGCAATGGGAGTGTCTATAGTGCGCACAGCACAAACTCCTTGAACAATCCACAGCATTACTTGCAGCCATCCCCCATGTCCTCTAACCCGAGCATTACTGGAAGTGATGTCCTCAGAACTGATTATGTCCCATCACACAGACATAGTGCACTGATACCACCTTCTTATCGTCCCACGCCAGACTATGAGACTGTGATGAGACAGCTCAACAGGGGCATGGTGCACACAGACAGGCAGAGTCATTCAATGAGAAATCTTAACATCAGCAACTCATATGCTTACAGCAGGCCTGATGCCTTAGTTTACAGTCAGCCTGAAATTCGAGAGCACGCCCACTTTGCTGCCCCGCAGTCTAACCATTATCCATTTAACCTGAACTACAGCTTCCACAGCCAATGCCCCTATCCCTATCCTGCTGAAAAGCGCCCAGTTGTTGGGGCAGTCAGTGTGCCTGAGTTGACAAATGTGCAGCTCCAGTCTCAGGATTACCCGGCACCGAACATAATGAAGACTCAAGTCTATCGCCCACCTCCCCCATACCCGTACCCAAGACCTGCAAATAGTACTCCAGACCTTTCACGACACATCTACATCAGCAGCAGCAACCCAGATCTTATCACAAGGCGTGTGCACCATTCTGTCCAGACATTTCAGGAAGACAGCCTGCCTGTGGCACATTCTCTTCAGGAGGTCAGTGAACCTCTAACATCGGCACGCCATGCTCAGCTGCAGAAAAGGAACAGTATTGAAATAGCAGGCTTGACTCCCAGCTTTGAAGGAATAAGAATTAAAGAGAGGACCATGTCAGCTTCTGCAGCAGATGTGGCTCTTCCAAGAGTTATCTCAGAAGGGTCGCAGCCCAACATTCTGATGGAGAGAACGAAGCAAAAGGAAGGTGAGCAAGAAGAAAGTATGAACTGTGATCACAAGAAAACCCTTTCAGATGCCACTATGCTGATTCACAGTAGTGAGGAAGAAGAAGAATTTGAAGAAGAGAATAAGGCCAGTACAAGTCTTTCTCCTCTCCCTGAAGATCAAACCCGACTTTCATCTGTTATGGGAAGTTATTCTCATGATTCAGTACTAAACTACCCTTACAGCTCTGTTGCTTCATCTGCTGGCCCTTTGCACATTCTTGAGCCTAAATTACATATCACAGAGGCAGAAAAGAGAATGAAAGATATGAGCCCTGTTCATTTACTAGTAGAAAGCCAGGCACAGAGAAGAGGGGAAGGACTGCTTACTCCATCTATGTCAGAATCTGATCTTACAACATCAGGGAGATACAGAGTAAGGAAAGATTCAGTGAAGAAGAGACCCGTGTCCGATCTTTTGTCTGGGAAGAAGAATATTGTGGAAGGCCTTCCCCCTCTAGGTGTAAGTGGATACTATTTGTCTTGTTTCGGGTTGTCTGTAGCAGTTGATTGTTGTTTTTGTTTGAGGTTTGGAGTTCTTTTAATCAGCCTGAGATGCTTTTAAAATGTATGAATTAAAAGCTACCTTAAGCTTGACCTTTACATTTCTATGTTGCCCTGGTTAACTTTGCTTAGCTGTCTTTTATCTCGTTCTCTGCCATGTCTGAATTCTGTTTGCTTAGTCTACCCACACAAATCCAGCTGTACAGTCTCCATCAGAAAACCTGACCTGGCCAGAAACTTTAGAAGGAGTGAATTTAAAATCAGTTCTAGATCCCCATTCTGCCCTACTTCTTATCTGAAGCAGAAGCAACTCTTTCCATTCATCTGTCTCATCTTCCTCTTGCTGAAAAATGATATGTAGACAAAATGTTTACTTTTTAAAAAAATTGCCTGCTTCTTCTGACCTAAGAAGGAACCTGACACCTTAAGGAATAAATTCTTTCCTTGCATTCTCTTCTTTACTTCATGCCTTCCCTTTTTCATATCCTTTCCCTTTTGCCTTCTCTTCAAGCAGTTTTTATCTCACTGAAGGTACTTCTTGCTTGACGTATCTCTTTCTCCTCCTCCAATCTTAGGACACCGTAAATAGTGAAAAACTGCAAGTTTCACCTTTCCCGTAATTCCCACCTCACAGAAACACCAAGGTCTATGTGGACTGCACAATTCCACTGGCACTCTTCAGTGCCCACTTTGCTTTAAACTTTTGTTCAGTTTTATGTAGTTTGTGGCAGATTTCAGGTGCTAATAGTGCCATGTTTTATTATTTTGCCTTTTAAAATCAACTGATACCTGAGATAGTGTCCAATAGTTTTCTGCACAAATTGGACTGCAGGGAAGATGCTATACAACTTGTACTGCTATGTTAGCAGCAGATACTGCAAAAAAAACTAACCTATGCAAAAGCTATGTATTGAAATAGTTACTATTCTCACAAGTTTTTGTCTGTCAGATGTGCTATATATGGAGCTGAATGAATGAAATCAACCTCCATCAGCTCAAATTCATTTTATAATTGTGTATGTTTTTCTACATCTTCTTTCTCCTGTTTTCTTAATGTGGATATAGGGGAAAAAACGGGATACCTTCCTCCTTGTGTTCACATTTAGATAGTTACTTAGTATTTATTCTCTAAAAGGTACATTTTCAGACAGTAGTGTGTCTAGCAAAATCATACCCTGCTTTTCCTTCTGACAGTTATGTAGTTATGACATGTTCCCATCAACCCTTAAATTAAATTAATATTTAAACTTTTTCATTGAAAGTATTTGTAACATAGTTTCTAGTTCAGAAACATTTTAAGAGTGTTGTTGCGTAAGACAGAACATTACTTTCCTGTATTCATAGTTGAGATGAATATCCTAGTTACAAAGCTGGCCCCTACCAATGCTTGCACATTTTGCTTTTCAATGAACTTTTATTGTTGTGTTTGTGTTCACTTCACTTTTGAAAGCAGTCTCATCCTCTTAGCTTTGTTTTCCTATTTCTTATCTGCATTTAACTTTTGAAAGCATTGATTATCATCAGGCAGTATATGCGCTCATATTTTCAGTGTATTTTTGTTAACAATTAAGCTAAGCAATGGCAGGAATTATGAAGTTTCCTCTTACCCTTTGTAAAAGAATAATTTGAATTTATTATTTCATATAAATCCCCCTTTGATATTTTTCCTCAAATAATGGATGGTAATTCCATAATTCAGATTCATGGCCCAGTCCAGGACTCAAATCTGTCTGCAGTTTTGTATTTGTGTTTTGTGTGTCAAGTTTGTTGCAAACTTAGTAAAACACTTAAATATATCCAAGTATCTTAAAGGTATATGGTCATTGCCTGACTGTAGGGAATAAAAGTGCCTGCAAACTAAATAGTCTAGTAAGGAATAATTTTTATGTATTTTTGGGTTTGGGAAGTGATCCCAGGTCTGTTCAAGAATGTTAATTATCCAAAGTTGCCACCTCACACTCTCAGTCATGAGCTTTGTAGAGAACAATATTTGTCATTCTCATGCAGTTTCATTAACCTGTTTGGAATGAAGACAGACTTGTGTTGTGTCCTTGTAGGAATGTAGTCCCACCACCCTAATCTCTCAGTGCTTATCAAAGAAAAAGGTCAGAGCTGTCCACAGAAGGGGCCAGAGAAGTATCTTTTGCTTAGCTGAACTCAGCTGGTTTCTGCTTTATAACTGCATCAGATATTTAAGAATATTTACAAGTTTTAGCTTTTCTTTTGCAGGGTATGAAAAAGAATAAAAACGATGCAAAAAAAATGGGGCCTCTGAAGCTAGCAGCCCTAAATGGACTGGCATTGACGAGAATGCCTCTGCCAGATGAGGGGAAGGAAGAATCAACAAGAGCAACTAATGATGAACGAGTATGTTGAAGTTTTTTAATGCTTGATTTACACTAGCAATTTTTCAAAATTACATGATTATCAATGGTACATTTTATTGTAAAATGCTTCATATTAAGGCAACTCAAATGCTGAGAATAGAAACAAAATAAAGAGATTCCTGATTGAAAAGTCATTGCTAGAAGTATTGGGTAACTCAGATTTTTCTTCAAGATGACAGTGATTCAGTTGTTGCTTCCCCTGTGAACATACAGGAAGCAAATTAACTAGTACTTACTGATACATTTTTGTGCAAGCCATCTTGTTTTCTTTCTTCATTTTGGGTTTTCCAGAGTGAAAAAATGTGAAACTTAGAATTCTGAGTGTAAGATTGAACACCATATGAATTACTAATAATTGCAAATAAAATCAAAGTAAGTTTTGCAGTTAAATTGTATCCCTAGAATACAACTTGTGCAGATTGTATTTATCTTTTTTCTTCAGGTAGAACCCATAAAATGTAGATGAAACTTGTTTGATCTGCTGAAATTTTAAACTCAGTAAAAGATGTCAGATCAATGAGAGGACATCAGATTCTAGAATTTGAGGATCATTCTTTGAGAAATATAAGACTCCATCAGCTTGTGTCAGGATAAAAAACATCAGTAAATCTGCTTCAGCCTGTCTCATGTATCATTAAAGGAGTGCAGGAAAGTGAAATACAATATTCAGGCTGTGATAGGCTATGAAGAACAGTGCTGCCATCACACATCTGACCAGGTAGCAGCTAGATGCACCAAATTCTACAGTGATTTCCCATTCTGCAGCCAGTGGTCTCTATAGAATCCAATTCTGAGCATCCTCAGTGGCAGGTCCTCTCTGGCTCAATTTTTTTCTAGTCACTAGGGATCTAATCTAGGGATTGGAACATAAAGGAATAGTCCTGCTCTCACCAGCTGCACTTTAAATGAACAGACCGAGAAAATTAATTGCAAATCACTTAGTAAAAATTGTGTTAAACTACATATACATAGCTTAAGATGCTAAGGGACAAAATTGTGTTACTGAGATACAGGTTTAGTACCTGTGCTGGTTATTTCCTCTTACCTAGAGCCATCACCTCTCTCTGGGTTGATCTTTACTGGATTCAGCTGCACTGGTATTCAGCTAGCTCTGCCCAAAGCATTGTGGCAAGGAAGAAACCATAAAGTCATGACATAGTCATGTCACTACTCTTTCTCTTCAGGCAGTCACATAGAGGTAGAATGAATACCGTGAAATGGGAGTAATTCCTAAAACAGTTGAGAATAGGCAATGCAAAGTAGGCATGTGACATAAAAGGAAGTCCAGAGTGCAGGTATTTCAGAAGATAAGTTTAGTGTTGATTCAGTGCCTGTTTCATTGCTCAGCTTCATGTTATTATCAGTTGAAATATGTGAATTTATCCTAAAGATAATGAAAGAGTTTGTACAGTTGATTTATTGTTGTGCAAATTGCATATGATGGGAGTTTACACCTTCCTCTGCCACTTTTGGCATACTTACTTGATATAAGACACTTCTATGACCTGATACCACAGAGCAGTTGCTGTAAGAATCTGGGGACATGTGACATAGATGAAATTTTCTGGCTGAAATCTTACATATTATTCCTCCTTATTGTTGGCAAAGAGATGTGGACATTCCAGAAGTGTCTTTTGATTTAAAAGCAACTTGGTTTCAAAAGAATAAAGGGGAGGAGGGAGCAGTTTATTAAATAAAAAAGACTGAATTATATTATTAGAAAAAATTCTGGGTTTATACTTTAACTGCAGCAAGTTTCTAAGGCAGCTTTCCTGCTGTAAGCAAAATTTAGTTTTTCTCCATCCAAACAACTAAGTTTATGGTTTTTTTTTTTATTATAAGGTTAATGGAGGCCTTTCAAATGATGTCATCTAGCTGCTATATTGAGTAGGTGGATCAAAGGTATTTGAAGAAGTATGCAGTATGGCATAACTGTCTGGTTGGCCAGTTTTTTTCTCCCCAGCTGGGCTGTCTTTACAGAAACTGTGAAGTAATTTCTCCTTTACCAGCAGTGTCCACGTAAGTCTTTGTGACGTAGAGAAGGCTGCTTAGTTTTCACTTGAGCAAAATTCCTGCTGGTTAGGATTGCCTCTAATTTATTCTGGTATGTTTGTGGAAACATTAATAGCTGGAAAAGCATTGGAGAAATATGTAGAAGAAGAAAGTAAGTGTGTTTTATCCTTCATGAACTCTCTGTTTAAAAATAGACTCACCTCAGGATGTGACTCTGTATGGTTGTCTGTTCTGCCTTGCAGTGTAGAATTCTGGAGCAGCGGCTGGAGCAGGGGATGGTGTTCACTGAATACGAGCGCATTCAGAAGAAAAGGCTGATAGATGGCGAGTGCTCAATTGCTCGGCTGCCTGAAAATGCCGAGAGAAACCGGTTCCAGGATGTCCTTCCTTATGATGATACCAGGGTAGAGCTGGTCCCAACCAAAGAAAATAACACGGGTTACATCAATGCATCTCATATCAAGGTGAGAGAAATACTCTTGGAGAAAAATTTCACAGTTCATGTGGTAACTAAAAATGCGTTTGGCCATCAATTTTGGTTTGGTAAAATGAGTGACAATACCTCCATCTCTCCCCTTCTCTCTTTCTTTTCTTCTCCAGAGGTTTCTCTGGGGAAAGCAGGAACCTGTTATCCTAATCATCTAGAATAATGGAAGGTTAATTATTGGAGGGATCTTCTGCATTTTGCTTCTGTGTTGATTTGAGCTACTGTCTCCTTTCTGTGTTCCCTCTCTGGGGATTGCCGTTAACAGATGGCATGTCCATTCTTCCCAGAGCTAAGGAGGCAAATATGTTTAAAACAAATTGGGATCTTCTGCAATGACTATGATATTTTTGAGCTGCATTGATAATCATTGTTTCTTCTTTTTCTGTACTCTCAGACTGTATACATAGTGAGCAGTAAGCTAGCTCCTATCTTAAGCTTTTTTGGATGGTTAGAGGAACTTCCAGAGCTAGGGGGAAATGGGCTTTTTCAAAATCTTCAGGTGCCCTTTTTCCTCATCCTTAACTCTCTAAGTTCAGTTTAAAGGAATTAAAAGTGTGACTTCAAGAACCTGGAAGGAAGTTCATTCATTTTTCATTACATTTATCTGCACTAAATGCAGCCACAGTTGGCTTCATGCTTTTTCTGAAAAGAGTTGAAATTGTCAAAGTAGCACTTGTAGTTGCATTGCTGTCTTTTTTTAATAAATCTGTTTGTATACCAACATAGCATCATGGTTTCTCTTCTTCATTCACAGATGTTGATCCTTCTCAAGCTAGATAATATTTTTGCAGGAAATAACAACTAGTACTGTAATAATATTTAAAGCACCAGCGTATGGAAGTTTCTCTAAACCAGAATTTGCTAAAATACCTTAAATTCACAAAAGAGAAATACAATTTAGTTTTCTCAATTTTACATGATGATTTTGGTATAAAATACATATATTTCCTATGTATTTACAAAACTGTGTCCCTTCTGCATCCAAGGTGACAAGATGCAGCTAGAAAATGGGGCAGATATAGTTCACAATGGGTTCCTACTTCTGTGGAGTTGCAGTTCTTTTTCATTTTGTGCATCTTCAAATGGCTAATGTTAGAACTGGGGAGAGGATTTTCAGTAATTTCTAATCTAATATCTTTCTTTTTACAGATCTCTGTTGGTGGCATAGAGTGGGATTACATTGCCACGCAGGGCCCTTTGCAAAATACATGTCAGGATTTCTGGCAGATGATCTGGGAGCAAGGGATTGCGATCATAGCTATGGTGACGGCAGAGGAAGTGAGTATAAATTTAGGTTTCTCCCAGAAATTCTGCAATGATTTTTTTTTTTTTTAAATAATCTGTTAGAGTAAGGGGATCTTTGCTCCAATGAATAGACTGATCATAGATAAGTTTCTAGTGACCCCTCTCTGTCTTGATTTCTTTGGCAGAAAAATGAATTTACAAACTCTTCTTGCTGTAAAGTTGTTTTTCTCAGTAAGAGGCCATAACTCGCTAGTACTAAGTAGAGGAGAGATGGAGTTGTTATTACAGGAACATTAGTTGTATGAATGTTCTTTGGTTTCTTGTTAAGTGAGTGTTCTACTTTTAAGGAAAGTGGGAGAGAGAAAAGCTTCAGATACTGGCCACGCCTTGGTTCAAGACACAACACTGTGACGTATGGAAGATTTAAGATTACCACACGGTTCCGTACCGACTCAGGCTGCTATGCAACTACAGGTTTGAAGATTAAACATCTTCTCACAGGACAGGAGAGGACAGTTTGGCATCTGCAGTATACTGACTGGCCAGAGCATGGCTGTCCAGAAGATTTAAAGGGATTTTTATGTAAGTTGTATTTAATAGTTTTGTTATGGGGGGTGGTTTGTGGTGGTTTTTTAATACCTGTTAAAATGGCTGCTATATATGAAGTAACTTTTGACAAGTATGCCAAGCATTCCATTGTAAAAGGTTTCTTCACACCAGCAAGAGATACTGAATTGAATTTTGCAGGAATATACTGCAATATATTATGCAATAGGAATATATATATTGTAGGAATATACCTGACAGTTTATTAAAGTGACCCCTCCTGTCTAAAGCGAATAATTTACCAGAAGTCAATATAGAATGAAACATAATTGCACCCCATACTACACATTTGAGTATGTTGCAGCAGCAGCAAGATGGCCAAAAACTGTGTTTAGTAGGAACAGAGGAACAAGGCAAGGAAATCCTTGCAAAGGTTAGAAGATCCTTATAGATCTGTATTGCTGTGGTTGGGGTATGAGTTGTGATTTATACAACGTATCATTTTTCTGTGGCATGTCAGTTATTAAGGGGCTTTATCTCCCAGGTTAATTATTCTTACCTTGTTGAACTTTACAGCGTACCTGGAGGAGATACAGTCGGTGCGGCGCCACACGAACAGCACAGCAGACCCTAAAAGCTCCAATCCTCCCCTCCTGGTGCACTGCAGCGCGGGCGTGGGCCGGACGGGAGTGGTCATACTGGCAGAGATCATGATCGCGTGCTTGGAACACAATGAGGTGAGCTCTTTGGCTTTCTTGTGCTTTACATAATGTTAGGTAATAGAGGAGTGAATAACCTGCCTAAAATATCTTATGGCTGTTCATCTGAGCAGCCGCTGGGAGAGGCCTTACAGCTGGCTCTTGGGAATTCAGCAGAACTTAATAATCTCCTAGAGCTGCCCACATTCACATCAGGCACTGGAATGCTCGTTTGGACTCTTGACTCCCTAAGATGTTGAGTCATTGAGTGGAGCAAGGTATGCCCTAGGCCACAGAGCATATTTCAGGATTTCATCCTGACTTTACCTCTCCTTGCCTTAATTAGAATGGCTAATATTCAAGCACATGCTTTGTAGCCAGTCTCTGTACTTGTTATTATTTTGTTCCTAAGTGTGGTATATTTGCAGTATCAGTCTCAGCAGAGGACAAAGTGGTAGCTTAACACAATAAAATCGATCCTATCAACTTCTAGCCAGAAGTGGATAGCTGTAAAATGATTATTAATAATATAATATGTCAACTGAAACTCAACAGACATATGGTTTCATTGTGCATCCGTCTCCTGTGACAGACTTTTTCAGCTGCTAGATTTGTGCAGACCAATACCCCATGAGATAGGTAACTTTACCATTATGCATATTTCCCGGATGATCAGTGATGTCTTGTTCTGAAAGTGCAAGCCAGTTTCCTTGCTCACCAGTCACTTTTAATGTTTTGTTCCCTTCTTCCAGATGCTGGACATCCCACGAGTGCTGGATATGTTGAGGCAGCAGAGAATGATGATGGTGCAAACTCTTTCGCAGTACACTTTTGTCTATGGAGTTCTCATTCAGTTTCTCAAAAGTTCTAGACTTATCTAACCCCTGCCACTTCCTAAGAGACTACAGGATTTTGCAGAAAGAAAATCAGAGTTGTCCAGACCTGCTGTCACTGATGTTCACGTGATGAATCACAGTTACCATTTAGGGCTGCCATGTGACTTAAATTCGAGTCCGTGTAACAGTCCCTGCACAGCAGGATCTTCGCTGGACTGAATTCTTCCCATGTTCAGCCACAGTCACATTAAGGAATGATTTTAATTGTACTGCTCCATAGTACTTGCACACGTTCTTTAGAGTGGTGTTACTCTGAGCAAAATAAGTATCTTTTGGAATGGAGGTATATAGTACAATTTTACTAACATTATGTTTTGAAACATCATTACTGACTGTGCAAAAGCTAAAATCTGTAGGTGCACATGGGGTCAGAAACCTTCCCCTTGGGAATGTCAAGGTCTTATGCAATTTGATTCTGCTTTCAATTTTATATTTAGAACAATACATCTGTATTTTTTTAAAATGAACATTTGGTTTCCTCTGGTTTACTTAGCAAAATTAGCAGCTCTTAGATATTTTAAGCTGTTGCTTGAAGGACTGTTATTTTTATAATTGGGATTTTTAAATTAAAAAGAAAACGAACCACCACGACAGAAAACTTTTTAAACATAACAATATTTTCAGAGGAGAAGACTGACAATATTTGAATCAACTTTTCAGAAATCATGTAGAAATTCCTAGGGAAGCTGTTGGCAGTTAGTTGTAGTGCCTTGTAATAGAACAGACAAGTGAAAGATAATGGTAACTGCTGATAACTTTCATTTGAGAGGAGGCATATTTACCTGTAATGGGCAAGGGAAAAATACTGTAAGTATCTACAAGGTTATTGGAAACAAATGGATGAGAGAAAGTACATATTCAGTATTATTCATATATTTAGAGGACAGTTTGATTTTACTGGCTGAAATCAAAGTGGATGCAAATGTTTTAAGCACTTTTTTTTTGCTCTGTTATTTATGTAGCTAAATATAGAGACTATAATCATGCATTGTTTCATTACTAACCTGTTATTTTAAGAAGAGCATTTTGAGTTGATGAAGTGAGAGAACCAAAATGGGAGTAGGAAGGTGCAGAGTGGTGAAGTGGAAATGATTGTATGAAGTGTAATGGAGGAGGTGTGGCAGCTATGATTGCTGGTTTACACAGTGCAAAGATGACCTTAAAAAATGTTAATGTTCCCAGCCAAGAAAGCCAGCAAAGCACTGCAAGTTTCTGTAGAACCCTCCAGAATATTTTGTTAGTGCTAGAGCAGATTTTGCTAATGCTGTGCAGTGTTGCAATGAAGAACATTTGAGAACTTGCAGAAGAAGAGCTCTTAGGGGAAACACTGGAGATGTGGGTAATTTAGTAGCGTGTAGGTGGCTGAGTCAGTGGCTGTGGCACGGACCTGAAGTAGGCAGGTACAGCCTACTGCAGTTTCCATTTTGTCCCCTGAGGCTGCTCAAATGACAATATCCCTAAATAATCTGTGGTTTTCAGTGGGAACAGCATGGTTTTAGCTGCCTTTCCAAGTGTTTTGAGATGCTGAGTTGAAAATCCCTATTGAGCTATAGTTTTTAGATATCTGGTTTAGTTTTTTTTAAAAAAACCTCTGGTAGACCAGTCTGCAGGCATGGTTAAGTGTACATTTCCCTTGACACCTGCATAGTGAAACAAAATAAAACTAAAAGTCAGGTTTATTAGTGCTGAAATTATTTTTCTGAGCTCTTACAAGGGTTTGGAAACTATTAAACCCCCTTCAAAACAATAATTGTGTCCCAAAACACCAATTAAGAATTATAAATAGGTTGCCTCACTTTTCCTCTGTAATAAGCTGCTTTCATGAAGTTAAACACATGATCCAAATGACATTGTGCTAATATGTCATTCTATACAAAATATATTACTTTTAGGTACATGATATTGATCTGGTGCTTTCAGGTCTGCTTGGAAGCAGTCTGATTTGTTGTACTCTCAGTATAAGTTAGATTGAATATTTTGGACTAGGGAAAAGAAATGTTGTTCTTATATAAAATGCCTGGGAATTATTAATTGCCAAATATTAAACTGGAAGTCCAGAGGAAACCAGTTACTGAAGACTGATTCTTTATATATAAACCTTGCAAACATACCAATTCGACATACCTATTTTGACAGAAGTATTGAAGAAAGAAAACATACTTAGCTGTTTGTATCATGCTGTGTTTTAAAAACAAGAAGTTTTGTTAATTTTTGCCACAGATCGCTTCTATCTACAGAAATCTTTTTGAATGGGAGGGCAGGCTCTAATATGTAGTTTGCACCTTTTCCATTTCTGAACTTTGCACTGTCATCTTCATAATGTGATAGATGCAGTTTCAATGACACGATGGACAACCAGAACTTCCAGCAGCAGTTTCTGAGACAGAACATCAGCTGTGAGGCATTAAAAGGAGCAGTTGTAACAGGCAATTTAATCCAGTATTCATGGGATTATCTGAGGTGGGCGAGGAAATGTGTGTCTTTTAGCTTATTTTTCTGTTCAGCTAAAATAAGTTCTGTTCACTTCTAGAGGTGGTTGTGCTCAAATCTGGTAGTCACAGTCTTGGGTGTTTTTTAGCATAACACTGCTACCTCCTCCCCTTCAGCTTCCAGTTCTGTCCAGCAGCAGTCTGTTTTTGCAGTAATACACTTGATCTTGTTAAACTTGACTTCATGTGAGTTTTTCTACTGAACACTATAGGATTGCTTTTGTTTGTAAGCATATGGCTCCGAGTGAGCATTGAAAATGAGCAGTTTCTCTTCTAGATACCAAATGAAATTAAATGTCACAACCTTCTCTAAAAAAATATTTTTTAAACCATTGTTTAGATTTTAAGTTAACTTAAAAAAGACAATTCAGTTTTTAGCACTTTTGTTCTGAGCCTTGAAAAGGGATGCATTTTTACATGTAGTTGTGCTGTATGCTTCATGAAGTTTTGGGTGTTGTAAGAATATCCACTGTCCAAATCCAGTCACAGTGTGAGTCGGAGGTGGATTTATTTGTCAAAAAACTTAAAATTTCTCTAAAAGCCTGTCCAATTTTGCCAAATATGCATCTGTTTTTATGGGGATGAAATCAGATGATTATGCAAGATTTGAACAGTTTGTTTAGTAAGAAAAGTTGTATGAAGAATTCTTGCAGCAGATGGCAAAGATGATGGTGATCTCTAGGGATGTCAGAGCTCTCAGGGACAAATAAAGGTGCTATATACTGTCAAGAGACAGATTTGGTGGTCTTTTGTTGACTAGGTAGAAGATGCTTTCTAGGATCAAATTATATGAAGAGACAGGAGATGAACATGCAAACTGTAGTAAGGACTTCTGCATATTTGATTTCTTTCTTGGTTGCTCTGATGAGAGATTCTTTTGGCCAGTGAATCTTCGTAGTCTTGGGCTAACACCTCTTCTCCAAGAAGCTAAGCCAGAGTCCTTTCCATTACAAAGATGTCACTGACTTAGCTGGGTGAGCCTTAGGCTGCAGCTTCCTCCTGGCTCTGTTTGGTGAGGGAGAAGTTCTGAGGTGCACAGGGGAGTTTTGCACAGCCTCTGCAGCCTGCACAGCAGTGCTTCCTTTTCTGCTGTCCCCCAGGAAGAGCAGGAAAGGTTTTATGCCTTAGTATTTCTCTCCTTGGAATACCTTTCACACAAGTGAACAATAAAAGTGCAGGACGCTATGGTTTATATGTAGAAATGCATTTAATTCAAAGCAGGTGACCAGGGCAGTGTTCCTGTATTTCTATGGAGGAAAAAAGCTGCTCCAAGTTATCGCCAACATTAAGAAATAAAGAACAGTAATAACAAATAAAAGTAAAATAAATTTTTATTGAAGTGGAAAAGATTCTTGACATTTTATGTTTGGCTCCTCTTGTAATCCTGTGTATGTATCCCTTTTGAAGCAGGCAACACTTGGAGCAATTTTCTCCAGAATGGCTCCTTTAAATTTAATAAGACTGAGGCTAGTGCTCGTGGCTAGCAGCATATATAATATGGCTGCAGCATATTTTGTGATGGAGCAGCTGTTAAAGTTGAGTGGCTCGTAGATTTCAATGGCTTCTGGACCAAACTTGGAAACTGCAGGGTTATCATAGCTGTGTAATGAGACCTCAGTTTTAATATCAATAGCATTACCAAATCCCTAGACTTAAAAACAGTGGAACCCATTACTCTATTTCAATAGTTCAGATTATCAGTTTAAAAGAACCAGTGCTTCAGTTGCTAAAAACTTAGTGCTGAAGTGTTTAGGGTTGGGTTTTTTTCTGATAGTGCAAAGTCGCGGTAAGTCAGATTCCAGCCCTGCAAGATGCAAAATTCCTACAGTTCTTCATAATAATGTAGGAACTAAAATGGGCTTACTGCCAATGAAAACTTGAGCCCTTGAAGCATGAACACGCACATCTACTTTAAATTTAAATAAAGATTACAAGAATTAACCAAAAGAATGCAGCAGGAATGTGTGTACAGGAAAGTACAGCATTCAAAGGAAAAGTAGATGAGAGTTCAAAAGAAATTCTCTTGTGCAAGTACAAAATTTTGGACATAGGGAGTGAGGATTTGAGGAATGGCAGAAGGCATTTGGAGGAGGATTTGGAATGTTTTGTATCCAAAGTAGAGCTGCTAGTAGGGTTTGAGTCATGTGGTATGTTTTTCATGGCATGGTAGGGTAAGTGAATATGTAGTCATAGGTGTTATTTTTACTGGCTTTTTAAAATGTGATTTTTTAAACTCCAAATATTTTTTCAGAGGCTCTGTTATTTTTACATATCTTCCTTTCCAAATGTATTGAATGCAATCTGTCAGCTCAATTTCTGTTTACTTATTGAAGGTCAGATTTTTCAAACCACAGTCTCTGGTTTTGCAGATACAAAATGCAGGAGGAATAGGCATACTTGCAATTTTGCAGTGATACTTTCTAATGGATGCAGGTGAGAAGTTTCAAAAGTCTAACTATGTTTTGGATGAAGCCAGGTGTTTACAGTTGGTGTGAGTTGCACCAAGTTAAGGCTGGGCTAACAATGATACTCTTGAAATGTGGAACTTACCATGTACTTAAAAGTTCAGTGACAGTGCAGCATTTGTAACACGGTAACATTAAAACAGTCGAATACTGGGCTAAGGTAAGGGAAAAAAAAATCTTAAACTGCTGTTGCAAATGTGTCTGTAAAAATAGAAGTTGAAGGAAAAAGAATTCTTAGTATGATCTTGCTTGGGACCAGCTAACTTGGTGCACTCTGTTGGCATCACATCTTACTTTAAGGTCTAAATGGGCTGGAAAAAAAAGAATTTGTTTACTTAAATGAGCATTTCAAAAAACTGTCGCTAAATAGTCTTTGGTTCTATTCTCTGCTATTTTCCACATCATGCTGCGTTCAGTGGTGAAGAATAACCTCCAGTGTGTTTGTTTTGTTGAAGTCTGTTCTTCAGCTCTACTTAGGGAATGAAGATAGAAATCAAATGTAAAGAATCTAATGAACAGAGTTTACGACAGATCCAGCCTGTGGCAAGTCAAAGAGCACGTCTGTAGATATTGTAATGCTCTTTTGGTTCAAATATGCAGCAATCAAAACTACCAAATCATTAATTTTATGAGCACAGTTTCAGAAGGTGCCTAACTTTTATAAAGGGAATTAAATGCTGTTTTTCCATCTGGAAATATTTATGTAAAATTAGGAGACTTTCTTTTAATATACTTTAAAGACATTGCAAATGCCATTAATTTTTAGAATGGTAGGAAATTTGATGGAGAAAACCCCTGTAAACTCCTCCAGTCTGTTACCTTGCTAATCCTGGATAACTCTGACAGACAAGGTGTGTATGCTCTTTACAAAGATACTTGCTTAAATTGCTCTGAAATACTCAACTTGTCTGTCCCCTTCGTGGCTTTTCTGGGAGCACTTGGGTGGAAATTTAAGAGGCTTTACCTGGCAGATCAGCAAGTATGTACACTCCTGCACACTGCTGAAATCTCTTCATTCATTAAAAGCAAATGGGCGTTTGAAATCCTATCAGCAGATTTGTAGGATTGAGTCCTTAGTGTCAGAGGAACACAGGATCTGGCTCCATTTTCCTCAGTTCTCACTTGAGCCAGTATGCAAGGATTTAAATGGGACTTTGTTTAAAAGTAGCAAACATGAAGTATTATTTTGTAGTACTAAGCTAGTGGTTAACATGTCTATTTTTTGCTCTCTTGCCACCAATACTGTAAAAATGTATAATCAAACCAGCTTTAATTCTTGTAAAACTGAAATTGGTTTGTAAAACAATGTATAAATTGTGTTTCATAGACAGAAAAGCTTGTATTACTGAATGTAATATATGTGAAATGAATATATTATAGTCTATTTTTGCCATGGAAATAAATATTTGAAGCAATTATGAGTTTTTATTGTTCCATTATTAAAGGAAAAATCTGAAAACTTACTGTTCATGTATAGTCCTAGGCTGGGACTTTGGCTTCAGGTCACAAAGGTGTGATCCCTCTTCTAATGTACTGCAAGTGTTGGGTATAAAACTTGTGCTTTCAAGTACTAATTGGTGTCATCTTTGTAGGAGGAAAATCTTGTGCCTGCTGCACTGTCATAATTTTTCACAATGTTTTTGCATTTTCTAAAGCTGTTTATGGTACTGAACTTCCAGTTTCCCTCTAACATTAAAGTGTAGGAGGGATGAAAAACTTTTGAAAGTTGGAAAACTCTTTCCAAAAGCATGTGAGAGAAGGAGCAGTTGACTGTATGCTTACTATCATTGGAGCTGCTGCCAACAACTAGCACTGAAGTTATTTTCATTCTAGAACTGGCATTGAGTTAAAAAGGGAGGTGATGCAACAGCTTGCTCTACACACCTGGTACAGCGTGAGGCTTTCTGAGGTGAATACAAGAATTGCACACTGGACACTATAGTTTCATACTGGACAATTGCATTTCCCTTGTCTTTGCTAAATGTCTACAGCATTGTCCACCTAGATACATCTGAAACAATCAGGCTTTTGAGTAAAGGTGCACTCAGTTTGAAGGCATTAATCAGATTAAGGTAAGAGAGTTGCATACCATAGATATGTCTGTATGTGTCTGATCAGTTCCCAGGTCCTGGGGAATGTCCTGTGCAATGTTCATTCTTCATCAGAAGAAGATCTTTTATTTGACATGGATTCAGAATCAGAAGAGTAAAATGTGACTTCCAGAGACCCAGGGCTCATGGTAAAGCATTCAGCAGTTTGGATCACACCATCTTTATTGGTTTTGGACATTTGCAAAAAGGTATCTTTCAAAACCCTAAATTTCCTCTAAATCCAAATGGTTTTAAACTGCAGGTGTTATTCCAGCCACTGTAAAATTCCCATCAGAGACTTCTGGTAGCCAGAGTTGGCTGACAGGGATGTGACTTGATGTTTGGATTTGGCACATCTGGCCAGAAGCTTTCTTGGCCAAGAGCTCCAGGACTTTGTATGCGAGAAACTTACGGGAGCTGATGAGAGAAGTTTTTAGCTCAAGCAGAACAGCAGTAGGAACCCAAATGACAGGTATCAGATGCAGGAGCTTTGATTCACTGTAAAAAACCTGTGTACCCAAAATAAGGAGCATTGCTGAGTGTATGTACTCCCTGCAGTCAGAGCAAATTTATCCTTAGTGACATGGTGTTAGGAGGGCTGCCATGGTGAGTTTAGCATTTTCAGTGCATATATGCCATCAAGCTGGAAGTAAAATACTCCATTTGAGCCTGTTTTCAGGACAAAAGGTCAGCCTTATCCCTCTGCACAGTGCCAGTGTTTAAATAATGACAAATAAGTAGAACTGAGGGTAATGGACATTGTGGAAATGCTGCACAAATACTACAGGTTGAATTTCCTGGTATTTGGGAAGGTAACTTTGGCCACAGGCTGGCCCATGCTACCACTCACCTGCACCTCAGCTTTGTTACTGGAGCATGCCTGAGACTGCACCATGGGTCTTTTATGGCAGGGCTGTGCTCTCACCTGCCAGCTGCTTCCTCAGGTAAAGGCAGGAATAAGGAGTTGGCTGGGGGGATGTGCCCAAGAATCCTTTGGGGAGATCTGATTACACCATAGAGTGAATTGAACAGAGACTCTAAGGTGTTCAAATAGTGAGGAGGAGCCATGGAGAAAACACCCTAAGGAAAGCCATAGCAAGTGCCTTTACAGACAGATGTTTAGGCTGAAACTCCTTGTATAAAGACTAAAAACTGTCAGGGTGGGATGGGAGTAGCCATTATGGAAGCTTGTGTTTGGGGAGAGGAAAACCGAGATGAAAGCTGCAGGAGCTCCTTTATCTTTCTCTTACAACCCACTGTTATTTTTGATGGCTGGGCGCAGCTTTCGGGAAGCCTCATAGCCAGCTTTCAATGCTGTGCTCTCTGTCATCTCTGGTTTCACTTGTGTCAAACATTGGGGAAAAGTAAGGTGCCAAATGCCTCTGAGCTGAATTTCTGATTGGAGAGGCTGCACCTCTGAGGTCCTGCAAGGAATTCTCAGGTTGACAGGAGAGCTGATGGCCTTTAACACGTTGTTTCACTTCTTTAGCATGTGAGTGTGCTTAGGAGTGAGAGAAATGGATACTGGGAAGAGCTGGGGTCACCTCATAGTTGTGTTACTCATCTGGAACCAGTCTCTGGCTGCTGTGAGATGTAAGGTATGCTGCAGCCCTCGCACAGATACTGTAAGGGGAGTCCTACAGGCTTGCTGAATTCTTGGGATAACTGCAGAGTGCTCAGCACCTCGTGCTACAGATCACGCTGCCTGTGCTCTACGAGAATGGGACAGCACAGCTCTGTTGCCTGCCAGCCTGAGGCTCTGCTTAAGTTTCTCAGGTTTCAGAGGCCTCCCTACTCCATTTATGTAGCCTTTCCTTATCCTTCTCAAGGTCTGATTTCATTCCCCCCCATGCTGTAGGGCTGGGAGGATTGCAGGGGAACCTGTGTGTGCTGAAGCCTGGGATCTGCAAGAGCAGCTGCCTGTGTTGGTGCCTTGTGGGCATGTCTGGCATTCCTCCAGCCCAAAGGGTGCTGTTGGGTTGAGAGCCTATGCTTTTTGCAGGCCAGTGTTGTGGTTTCAGAGATGAATGCAAGTGAAGTTTTGTCACCTGGCTGTCAGGAACACCTCCTGCCCTTTGCTGCCAGCTAGAATTAGCTTAGTGGGTGAGCTAAAAGGCACCATTAGGAACCCAGCTACTCTGGAGACTTTCTACAGAGAACAAAGTCCCATGCACAGTAGAAATTTCATCCTTAATTCTGGTACCCTTCACTTAAATTAACAATTCTTTTCGCTACTCCTCAACTGCCCTACACCCTGGAGTCCTCCTAGGCTTTCTTTAAGGTGGCTGAAATGGAGATGAGCTATGGGTGCTCTGCAGTTCAGTTGATTGGTCACTGCCAATGGTAACTGCTGATTCTTCTTTTCCCTTCCCAGTGATGCTTTATCCCCGTGACGTGCTCAACTTCTGCTGGCCCACAACCTGCTACAGGTTTTAAAACTGGATCCCTTGACTGGCGGTGACCCGGGCTGGGGCAGTGGCTGGGGCACACTAATCTACTGCTCACCTGTTTGCATATCACTTGCTTTACTACTGGAATACAAACTAAAGGTGGTTGTTTCAGGATGAAGCAGATTTCACTAAAGGAAACAAGACTGCTTGTATTCAAAGAGTGAGAAATTATTTTTGTTAAAATCGCTGGTTGCTCTTCTCTTCCTTGTAATCTGTGTATACACCAGGTGTCAGCTTTGAGAACAGCAGGTGAAGTGCCAGAGAAAAAAGGTTGATGGCTTTGGAGACATCACACAGCTGCAGTGCTCTACACTTGTGTATCTTGGGTCCTGGGTGGTCCCAAAAATTGAAGTGAGATACTGGGTTTTCCCATGGCTTTCTGAAGTAGACTTGAATTCAAATTTTGTGGTTTTTTCGCCTTTGCATAAATTTTTAGGTCTCAAATACAAGTGCTATGATACAAAGGTGGAAAAATTGAGTGAGCTCTAAAATACGTTTGAAGGCAAATGTTAACAAGTGGCACCTAAATCTCTACTCTGCACCTGTGCTCTACCTAATAAAAGGTCTCACTGTTTTAAAAAATATAGAATCAGTAACAGTTTCCCTTTTGCCAGTCCTTTCTTACTATATTCTCTTTAACATTCCTTTTGCATTGCTATTTGTACTTATCCTAGTCTGTGGCCTGGGGCTGCTGCCTCTCCCAGGTAGGCAGACACAGGAGCAGCAGTCATGCACCAAAGGGCATTACTGCAATGTCTCATTGGTTAGAAACTGCGCTGTCACCACGATGGAACTGCCTGCCTTAGGGGCTACAAATGAAACTCCAGGGCCCAATTTTATTTATGCTGATGTTGGAGTTCTCTTACTCATAAATGTTGCACAAAACATTGCTGAGGAAAGAAGTAGCCCTTTTTTCCCCACTGTCTGATGGAGCCATTTGTAGGTGAATCATGAAATGCTGTCAGTTGGGCTGCATCATTATTACAACCACCCTTTCATAGCTATAAATGATGAAGTGTACAGAAATGCAGAGAAACGAGATTGTGAATTCATTCTGCAGCTACACCTAAGTGAAAACTCTGTAGGAGCTTTAGACACTGGGTGGAACAAGCATCAAAGGATGGCTTGAACATTGTCGTCTTCTGATCAGCCCTAAGCAAAGCCCTACTTCGCTTTTTTGTAAATAAACAGAATCCTACATTTGAAAAAAAAAGCAGTAATGACAAAACTGTAGCTTTAAAGGTAAGAGGCTGTTTTTTTTAAGAGCAAAGTAACACTAGCAGCCTTTTGTCTATTTGAAAAAAACATTGATGTTATGATGTATGTACTCATGGCCCACATGAATCTGGGCAGAAGAAAGTATTTTCATTGCAGACCCCCACTGCCAAGCACCCCTAAGCTTGTTACATCTGAAGGACTTGGATTTGTAATGGTGTGTGACTGCCTTATACTGCTTGTGCTAAAACTCGAGGATAACACAAAGTAAAATGTGAGAGAAAAAGAATTCACACCCAACCAATGAAAACCCTCAGAAAAAAATCCCCAAACTCCAGTGTTGATTAATGTTATCAGTGATGTGGGTCAGGCTTGCATATTAAGGTCTTTAAGCAACTTAGGTTTTAAACACCACCTTAAAGTATATGTGAATAAAAGAAAGTCTTAATTCCAAGGCATCCAAATTTGCTCTTGGATCTGCAGATAAACTGATTTTATGTAAGTAACATTTACCTAGAATGTTTTTTTCCCCACAATCTGATAGGGAGTGCCTGTACAATGAGAGAAACCAGTTCAGGATTGGACTGACTGCTCCAGATGCTGGATACTGGGGTATGTGATTCTCTGGTTCTTTACCAGACATTTCACTGTGCATCCAATAAATGTTCACACTTACGGTTTAGGCAGACAGGTGCTTTCTTTGTCTGTTTTAATCAATTTATTTCCTCTTTTAAGTTGCATCTACCCAGAAAAAAATGCCATTGATGTTAAGACAGTTCATCAACAACAAATATGGTCAAGGAACTGTTTTTATTTATTTTTGTGTTGCATTACAGGAAATGGGTATGTCATTACTTGTGCCTTTCTGTGAGGTTCACTGCTGTGGTGTTTTCTTACAATATTTTTTCATTTACAGAACATGAAGGTGAAATTCTTACTCATCTTTAATCAGACTCATGTTGACAAGAAGCCAAAGTTTGCTGAATGACATCTTTTATGATGTACAAGTCACAAGTGTGGAGACATGCAGGGAAGAAGAACCAACTCAATTCCCATTATTGACCAAGAACGGAGAACTTGGAATGGAGGGCCCCAAGAGCGGCTGAAGTTCTGTCAGAGGAGCAAAGAGGCTCTATACTTGGATACATCTAACAACACTTTAGTTTTCAAACCAGTCCCTGTGCATCAGAATTCTTCGTAAAGTAGAAACAACAGTTTCCTAGGGCATCCCTTCTGTTCAGCTCTCTGGGGCAAGGAATAGAGGGGGAGTTTCCTTCAAGTTGGGAGAAGGTCTCTGATCACTTGGGATTGAGGACAAGCCCTCCCTGTACTGTACTGACTTAGCCCAGTGGCCACTCCTTTTCAACAAGACAGGCTCTGATGGGAATGAAGAAGTCCTCACATTATCTCACATGCTTTTCAGTGAGGCAGAGCACTCATGCTGCAGGCCAGATTTACAAGGCAGCCCAGCTGTGTGGCAAATGAAAGGCTGGTGCCCATCTGCCCAGCCACATGTACATGGCTGAAATACTCTGGTCTCCTGTCATTGTCGGCAAGAGCAATTTATTACTGCGGACAAGGCACCCAGGAAAGTGCCTGTTGCTTTCTTTGGGAATTGTGTTCTGCACTGCAATGCTGTGATTGTGCCACACATGTTTTTCTCTGACTGGTCTCCTCTAGCTGTTTTTCGACATTTCTTTTTTGTCTGAAAGTTTAGTGAAGCAGAGGTCTCTGTCTATAGGAGCTACCCAAAGCTGCAATGGGTCCTCTGGCCGACGGAGTCACAGACTTGGGTCGATGCTCACGAGGCACAGGGGAGGCAGGTGCTGGCAGTTATGTAAGAACTGGTACAACTTGGGCTTCCTGGAGGAGGAAGGTTAAAAACTGACCCTAGGAAAGTTTAGAGGACAAGCTTTATCCAGGTTCCTAAGACTTCTCCTATTTCCTCACCTACAGAAGACAATGTAACTTGCCAGCATTTCCTCCGAACCTGTTGAGGTCAGCAACGGGAATGTCAGGCAATAGCTGTATTCTGATTAAACAGTGACATCTGGGTTGATTTCATGCAATGTGTGTGCTAACTTCAATTTAAACTTTAACCAGAAAATATAGCACCTCTTTTTCATTTGCTGTACAAGGTGCCTGATGCGTCTTCTAGATAGTCCTAGTCATCATAACAGTAAGCAATTCAGTCCTTTTCCAAAACTAAAGCTTGATGCATAATGGTATGCCATGGCTGTCATTCGTACAAGAAATTGAACTTAGCAGTCTCATTTAGTTAAGAACTGAAAATAAAAAACTACAGTCATTAATCTACACAGATCTGTTACAAGTTGGATTTTCTTGTGAAATAATTTGATTTTTCACTTGTGGGCTTCTGTGAGTGGTAACATAGTACACTACATGGTGGAACTGTTTGTCCATTCTAGAAGAGGACATTGTTTGATATTAAATTTATGTTAAATTTATGGCAAATTACGTTAAATTTATGAATTCTTGTAAACGACAAAATCTCAGATCTTTATAGCAGGACCGTATCAATCACACTATACTATCAATTAATTTATTTAAAATAAGAAATATTTCCTAACTTATTGTTACAGCTCTAAAAATATAACTCTGACTTTAATATTCTAAAGTTTGTTTTGAGTAATACAATTATAGGCAAAATATACAAAATTCTACTGATAACCAACCCTTTATCCTTTAAGGTCTAATTTACATAGAGATCAATTCCCAATTAATAGTATCCTGCTAGAGAGATCCTAGTGGGATTTAAACAGAAATAACTGAAAGTAAGCCGAACAGTTTACTCCTGGTTGACAAATGGCAATTCACCACAGAAGGAGCTCAATCCCTGTTCAACAGGTATGTTTTGGTTACTGTTATGAATACTTATGTGAAATGTGAAGGGTCCCTGCAAAGTTTTCCTTAAGTTCATCAATTTCCTTATTGACTTCTGAATCACTGTCACAAGCCATCAAGTTTAAAGCTCCCTTACAGGTGTGTGAAGTGCCTGGGTGTTCTTCAAATTCCGCACCACAGGAATCGGACTCTGTCCCAGCATCCACAGTTTCTGTGGTATCTTCTGAAAACTCCTCCCTGATCTGTGTCTCCCTTGACCTTTCGCTCCATGACATTGATTCACATTTGTGTGGTTCCTTTGACGACATCTCCGTGGTCTCACTGAATTCTTCACTTTTTGTAGCTTTCCTCACCCTGTGACCTTTACTGGTAAACTCAAGCTGTTCTTGCACATCAAACTCCTGCACATGCAGGGGGTCCAAGGCTTCCTGGCCTGCATGCATCAGCTCTGTCTCGCTGTCCTGGCCACAGCCGAGGTCTGATTTCAGCACTTCCAACATCTGGCGCATTTTGCCCTAAGGGGTGAAGGGAGAAAAGGGTGACACATTTCTCCAGCCCATGGCACCTGAGCACTGCTCAGACTCAAGGCTTAACTCTGACAGAAGGAAAGGAAGGCTGCTTGCAATCAAGTGACTAAATTAAACAGTCACCAAACTGAATTGACTGTTGTCCATCCTTTGTCACTGCACCTGTGACTCCTGATCTGCTATGATCCATGAGTGAGCAAATCTCATTTATGGAGAGAGAGAGCAGCTCCCCACTGAGTATTCTGGTTACCTTTACCCTCAAACACCAGTGCATTTGCCATGCTCTTTGGAAATAAATGTCACCTAAGTAATATGCAGAGACTGTTATAGGGCAGCACATACCTCATTGAGGCGGTTCTTATTTTCTTCTATATAGCACTCAAACAGTTCATCCAGGACTCTACAAATAAAAAATCAAATTACTTCATAGGAGGAAAAACAACTTTTACCAGATGTACATAACCTAATGACTATAGGTTTTTATTTTTCTTTCTTAGCTGAATGGCACCTCTAAGACTGTTTCAATTCCACTCTCACAAAGAGGGCTACCTGTAGTCAGCAACCCACTGGACACATGCTCAGCAGGCAGACCTGGTTCTGGGAAGCACACGACAATTGTGGGGTGACTCGTAGCACAACTATGTGTGTGTTTGATCTGTTGGGCCTATGTGCTGGGAGGAATCAACAATCCAGTGGTGATTCTACTGGCATGCTGAAGTATCCAAAATCTCTTGAATGCACCATAGTGGCTGCTGTACACAAGAATAAATAAAGAGAAGGAATAAAATCCAGCCTCAGTAAAAAAATCCAGAGAAAAGTCCTCAGTCCTGAGAGCTCTCTTCCATTTCTTAGGCTGAATGAGAAAAAAAATTCTGTAAAAAAAGTGTTCTCTGACAACTTAAGTAAAGAGTCACTGGAACACAATTCCAGAATGTCAAGTGAATTTAACCTAGCTTACATGAGAAATTATTTAAAAAAAAAAAAAAAAAGTGCAAGAAGAGTTCAAATGAAAGAAAACTACTGTAAAAGAGCCAGAGGGAGACTGCTGTCAAAATTTCTTGAACATTGATTTTTTTACTTGGTGTATTTAGTATTCTCATTGACAACCTTGATGTTAGAAGAAAAAAAGTAAGAATGCACAGAATAGGAAAAATCAGCTGGGAACATTATCAGTCCAGAGCAAGATTGGAGTACTATGAAATTAGACTGCCTTGAATGCAGAATTTCAAAAATAGGTTAAGATTTTGTATATATATTCTGTATATGTATAGAAATACTGCAAATTTTTTTGCATAAATTGAGAGTTCTTTATTAGAAATAACCAATACACATTGAAAAAAAAATCCGATTTAGCAGCTGGTGAACTTTATCTGAAAGAGAATGTAACCCTTGCAACCCATGTTGAAGACTGAATTCATACTGGAACAGGAAGAAAGACAAAACGGGGATAAAGGACCTGTTGTGTAAAAGATTAGTAACTCAGTTTATTTAGAAAAACAGATGTTGCACACTAAAATGAGTTCTTAATATTATTCCACCTAGGGTTCCAGGTCAGTTTTTAACAGAAGCTTTTATCTCATGGTATATAGCAGCAGATCAAAGTCGATGACCTAAGGGTATCTCCTAGCTCCCCTTTCTTACATAAAGCAAAAAAATATAGGAAACAAAACAAAAGCAAGGCTAACTGTGCGTTTGTGCATATAAAGAAACTATTACTAATCACTACTTCCCTTACTTATGGATTTCTGATATAGTATTACAAAATTGAAAACAACTGGAACCTACCTGTTAGAAAATACGCCGAGTCTAAGAATTTCATTTGTTACATCTTCAATGAAAGTTAAATATAAAAGCTCCTCTTCTCTGCAGGGAGAATAGAAAGCCCAATGTTAAATACTTCACCACAGAAACACGTATGACATATTTTAGTCAGTTTAATCACCTTCACAGGAAAGGCCATTAAGATTTCATAGTTCTTGTATCAGCAGGTTTTTTTAATAAAAGGTAAGGCTATCATGACAAACTAAACCTTTTGTTCAATCTGGATAATAATAAAAAAACTGCAAAATCTGAGACTGTTAGAAAGGCAGTCATGGTGCTTTGTCTTTATGCTAACTTTCTGTTGTAGTATAAATTAGCACAGAGATCCCAAGTGAGGGAATCAGTGGATCTTGGCAAGCGTTCAAAACTCAAGAAAGGGGAGCTAATTGGGAAGAAAGTGTACAATTGCACTTTGATGCTCTGGGTAAAAGCTTCCAAAGGAGCTTCTAGAGAATATGACTGCAGCTGAAAATTTCTGGTCCTAAATGGAAACTGAGAATGATTAAACTGCTTGTTTGTCAGAATCCACTAATTTTAACATATCTCCTTGATGTACAAAATCTTGTTAGTGTGAGAGGTGACTTTCACCTCTTACGTCTATTTTAATTCCTCTAAAAGAGCTGTTGATGCCAATTATCTTAAATCAGACACTCTCCAAAAATCTGGAGTTCTGCTTTAAAGACAATAGGAAAGAAAACCCCCAAAAGAAAATATTTCAGTGCTTGTTTCTTTTTCATAGCATCTTTCTAAGTCTCCCAAAGCATCCAATCAAACTCCATTGAGTCATTCTTCAGTATTAATAAACAGAAAATAAAAAATGGAATACATCATGCATGATTTTAATTACATAAAAATTGTTATCATGCCTAAATATTCTAATTTTGGTTCCCTCTATAGTCAAGAAAGTTACCTAAAGCTGGTATTTGAGACCTCTATTATAAGCCTAAAGTTAGGCAAACATAAGCCTGTGTTGAAGCACAAAGAATTAAATGACTTTTGCAAGTCCACTTGGTGAAGCATTAGTAGTGTTTCTGAATGTAAGTCAAAACTCTTCTAATTTTCATCTAATTTTGGTGCAGAAATGTGGTAAGATTGCCTTTCAGTTTGGTGTTTCATTTGCCAATATTTGCTTCAGAAATTACAGACCTAAAAACAAATGGAAACAAACTATAGGCACTATACAATCTTCTGAAGTTATAATGAATTTTCTTTGTTTTTAGATTCACTTAATTTTTTTTAAGTATTGTATATTTCAAATTCATCAGTTTTGAGGAAAGCTTTCTAGTTTGATGTTATTATGAGCAGAAAAATGGTTTAAGTGTACTTACTCAGTATCGACAGTCCTCTTCAGTGAAGACTTATGAGGACAGCATGCTGTCTCCCTAATCAGAAAATCAGAGGTCAAGAAAAAGAACATTCTAACTACCTGGCATGTACATTTCTTCTGGAGTCATGGAGTGCCATTATACGATTTCCTTTTGCATAAACACCCACCATAACACCCCTAAACTCTGCTCCATTAGCAAAATCCCCTGCTGGCACTGAAACTCAAAAGAGTGTGGTTCAAGAGTATTTCACCACCTCACGTGATGCAGTGCTCAGAAGACCTCGGTACTACTTCAGATGCTGTTCAATTTCAGTTATCCATAAGTATGCTTTTTGAACTCACAGTACATTTTTTTTTCCCTCAGACAAAAATGCCTTTATATGAAAAGGCCAGAGAGCAAATCAGCGAGTCATGCATGACACTTAGGTCAGCAATCAGGAGAATCAGCTTGGAGCCTTGGGTTCTGGTCTGATTTCCAACACTGCTCTTGTGTTGTAGCAATCCCAGTGTTAAGTGTCCAGAAAAAGATGTGGGAAATGCTCTGCAATGCAGTGTTTAGTCATAGTACTGTATAGTCTGTGAGCTCAGATGTACAGAACTAACACCTGTATTAATGTGTCTCAATTCTGACTCAATTCTTATGAAAATACTCATATATTTCAGAGCTGTCTTCCTTAACTGGCTTCCCAGTGGAACTTATCACAAGAAAATAATGAATTTTGAAGTTGAGAAAGGCCATTGATATTAAAAACCCAACAAAAGTCCTGTGAGAAGAAGACTTATAAAGAGAAATGCCAGTGAAGATTTATGGCCTAAGGACCAGCTGTATAGAAAGTAACATTTCAAATATTGTCTCCTGTAAATCAGGCACCTTAGGATGGAGGCTTGACAGCAACCTACTCCTCTCCCATGCTCATCCAAAGTATGTCTTTTATCTTCAGCCTACAACAGAAATAAAAATCTTTATTTAATCAGTGCAAATACACAGTAAATTTTACCATTAAAATGAATCTAATAACTCTCTGTGATTAAGCAGCCCTAGAAATTCCATGTCTTTTCTGAGAAACTCTGAGTAAACATACAAAAGGGATACCTTCTCCTGCAGGAAAGTCAATTATCTGTGACCTTAGCAGACATCTGATATTGCACTTATAGAAACAATTAAAAAAAATAAATTTGAGATCTCTTCATGTGCCTCAGTGTTTTTTCTTATAGTTTATACTCAATGTTTTGAAATTCTGTTTCCTCTGTGGAACTAATTCATGTCATGGCAATAGAGAGAACACCTGGATCAGCTGTTCACTGCTGTGGCAGTGATGAAGTGAATTACCCCACACTGGTGGTGGCAGGTATGGGAAGAGTACCCAGATGACCGATAGACAGATGCATTATTACCTTTGATGTGATCTTCTGGTGTTTACTCATAACTTTTCTCACACACGTTTTGTCTGCAGCTGGAAAGCTACAAAATTTAGAGAGGTATTAGATTCCCAAGTAGACTGCTTTCAAAATATGCAGAATGAGAATACCAGTGCCACAGTGGAAATGTCTCATTGGCCTGAACAGAATGTAGTACTGAACAGTTCAGAAAATCTCTGCCAGATACACAGGTGATTCAAATTAATTATTTAGCTGCATATTAGCAGGGGATAATAAATTATTCAACATGATTGTTCAGACTTAAGAATGGAGATTATCCTAAAATTAAAAGTACATCAGGAAAATAGATGACCCAGAGCCAGAAAATCAGCAGCTGCAATACAGAGCCAAAGCTATCGTAACTCCAGTCTTAGGAAATCCCCAATTTATTCTATGACAAAACTGGAGTTGGACAGGTGTGGAGGACACAAAAGGGAAAATATTTCTCTTTACAAGGCAGTATCAGTAGAAACAAAACTAAATCAGAACTGTTCAATTTGCTAAGAAGTTCAATGCAAGAGAAAGACATTAATTTTGTTTAAAATATTTTATATGAGGTTTATCTGAAGATATTTAAATTCAAGTGACAAAAAAAACCAATGAAGAGCTGCATTCAAGAGTTAAAAAAGGATATTTGCATGATGTATTAATTAACAGACTGGAAAGTATGAGACTACAGGGGCAATAGGGTGGAACTACTTGCATGCTTATATTGGTTAATTCTTCACAGAACATATACATCAGAGAGCACAGGGAGAGAGAGGGAATGATTATCACCAACACATGTGAGATTCCACTGTTTGAATTTAGTGGCACTTCATATCCACTTTGTATAGATTAAATCAGTTGTTCCAGAAAGAAAACAGCAAAATGGACCAGTGAAAAAAGTAAAATCACATGCAGTCCTAGCTTCTGCTAAGGCAGATCTAGAATAACATCAGAATAATTATTCTGGTTTTATACAAATGTAGTGAGAGCAAAACATCTTGTTTTTATGAAGGCATTATGACAACATCTAAATTCCAGAGTTTCAAAATAAAGTTTCAATCTCTGTACCTGATCATATCAGTCTGTGTTTGAGCTTCCACACGCAGCTTGTGGTGATTTTTCTTCCTCCTTTGAGCAGGAGTGTAAAACCTGTAGTCTGACAGGAAAGGTTTAGCATCTGATATTAAGGTGCGTGGAGTAAAAGGTTTCCGGCTCCTAGTAAAGTATTCAGAGTGTGTCTCTAGGATATCCCCGCTCCTCGCTCTGTGGTGGTGTCCTCGACACTTGTGGGAACAGCCGATGCTCACCAAACTCTCGGTGGAGCGACTGCGTGACACTACAGTGTGTTTAACTGGTGGCCTTGACACACAGATGCTTGAGTTTGAGTAAGGTGCCCTGGTTGTATTCCGAGAACATTTCCTGGTGATTTTTATGGGACTGCAGTGAACCAAGCAATGCTCGGCACAAGGAGATGTTGCTTTTGATAGGCACTGTGCCTGCCCAGAACAGGGGAAGAGATTGTCTTCTACTTCCATGAAAGTCTAGAAAAAAAATAAAACAACAGCATTCCAAGTTACCTGCTTTGCTTATGATGGTGCTCCCAGCTACTATTGTTACCAACTTGGAGGTATTTTCTGTGTAAAAACTTTCTATTTTTGTAAAATCAAACTGGTTTCACACCAGTCTCAGTGCTAAGAGATTTTAAAATCTAACCATTGGAAATAAGAGAGTAATAAGCAAACAGTTTGCTTCAGTAACAGAACACCGGTGCTGTTACAGAATATTTATGGCTACATCAAACCAAGAGTTTAATCAATAAATTTTTAGAAGTCAATAAATCATTGCACTGAGGCAAATTATCTGGATATGCTCTGTTCAAATCACCTGGGCAAACTGAGGTAGATATTATCTGTAATTATCCCACGCTTAAAGATTCAAGATTACTCCTCAATTGTATTATGACACTGTGGCAAAGACAAGTAAGACAGAAACACAAATAAACTCAAGTGGCATTTTAATGTGGAGCTTTTGGTTCTCTTGGTTGTTTGTTTGTTTGTTTTGTTAAATTAGAAAGAACAATTGAGTAAAAATTTTATTTCAGTCATAGAGAGAGTTTTGAAAAATTTGCAGTATCAAAGTATAAATACCTGGACAAGGTATGCATACTTGTAAATTTGCTTTATGATGTGTCTGAAACACCTTACAAAAACAGCTGTTGAATGTTATTTTCCTACCTAGGATGTAGCCACCCACTGAATATTCTGTCAATCAGTGAAATTATGTATGACATGTTACAACCTCCATGGGAAGGCATACTGCAGAACTGGAAGATTAAACCAGAAGCCTATCAGCAAACAAAATTTTGTATAACCCAATTTATTGCATCCATGCATGTAGCTATTTATGAAATTCAAGTTCTGTTACACACAACTGTATAATGGAGAAGAGATGACTTCCACTGAGTGTATTCAAACTATCCAGCACCACAGCTCCCAGAGACAGTGCTTACAGTGCAACACTGAGGGAGACAAGTGAGGATAGTGTTATTCTGGAAAATCTCACTGCTGTACCATGCAATCAGCAGGGCAAAATAACAGCTGAATTATAACAACTGAGAAAACCTAATCCAAAACCAACAGCTAACTTTCTAAAATTACTATCATACTTTCCAGTTCATATAGGTCCACATCATCAGCAACAAAGTGCTGCAAGATTTTAAGAGAATGTATACAAGTAGAGGCGTTTCCAAAGAAGCAAATTCAGTTTCTAAGGCCATTTGAGGTTTTTAACAAACTTATAGTTCAGATAGGCTAACACAGAAATTAACTTGTCCATACACCTCCACCACCTGAACAAAGACTAGGAAGATAAGGAGACACCAGTACAAAGGAAGAAAAGGAAGATGATTTCTGTATGTGTTTCATTCACCTCTATTATACTTCTATCAAACAAGTAGAAACTATTAAGCAGAAGCATTACATGAACTGAAGCTACATGTGCCCTAAGAGAAGCCTGAGAAAGAGTGGATGCAGTATGGTATGACTTACACATATGCTGTGACCTGCATTTATTTATGACCTACAACCATAATGGCAGTTGAGAAGATTCACCAAGCAGCCTATCCTGAGCTCACAATTAAGCTATCTGGAAACTAGTTTGAAAGAATAACACTGAAACACAGATCCAGTGCATTTCCAATGGGGCTTCATTGCCTGAGCACAAATATAAACCTCGAGAAAATCCTCAAGAACACTTTTTGAAAAGAATCAGCTGATTAAGATGTGAATTGAAGGCTGGATGTGTGATTTTCCTCACCGGGCAGTGACAACAGACTGAATGCCAATGAAAGTCACAAAAACATCTCTAAAAGGAAGTGCCTGTGGGGATTCTGTAAGATAATCAATATTTGTCCTGAGACTTCTGAAGTCTTCTACTGGATGGGCATGGAGACAAAAAAACCCCAATGACCAAAACTGGAAATCTTTATACATTTATTGAAAATTCATGACATTCTAACCTACAAATAGATAGTACAAAATAGTAATATATTACTAGTAAACCAGTAGGATACAGTGTAGTATATTAACCTATATAATTGGTAGTATGGCTTGTAAAATACACAGATTTTCTATTGTACCATTCAACCCTAAAAATTGTTCTTAAAAATTCTAAGCAATAGACTCTTACTTTATAAATTGTCCATTTTCTCATAACACTGCTACTGTTATTGGTTAGTATCTACACTATTTTATTCTTTTTCCTTTCTAAAAATACTTTAAATTAAAGTTCAATTATGATGAATATACATTTTGTAGCATGCAGTAAATGCTGTTTAGAGGAATATAAAAAATGCAGGTATTTTTTCATGAGAATCAAGTCACAGATCACACTGCTGTCATACCATATATTTCCTTCACAACAATTTTCTCTCACATCAGTAAGACCGATCTAAACTATTGCAGTACCCCAAAATATACAGAGTTGCTGGTGCCTAATGCAAAGAGGTGGTTTTTTTTTTAGTTAGCTGAGGCAAAGTAAGCTCTTCTTGATGGTGTCTCATGTGAGTCAATTGTATTTTACTACTACAGCATAATTAAATGCTGAACTGATAACATGCCGTTAAAATGCCAAACAAATGCCTGTGTTAGCAAGCAGAATAGTGAGGCTTACCAGTGTGATTGTTTGCATATAAAGTAGCTGCAGTGGTAGCTCAGCACTATAGAAAACAGATAAGACTGGAAAGTTTCAGCATCCACCTATGTAGATAAAAGCTAATTCCACACCCTTCAGTGTATATTATAAAGAGCTTAATTCTTATAAATGCTTTATTCTCAGTGACTAAATCAGTTCATTAAATTGCAATATAAATTGGATTGTAGAAGCATTTGTGAGCATATGAGGACTGGTTCCCTGCATAATTAATTATTACCTGCAAAATAATTATTAAGAAAAGATATGAAGTTATATTAGCCAATTTATCTATACCTCATGAAAATGACATGTTCTGTTCCTCAGAAGCAGTTGAGGAAAACAAGACAAAGGCACAAGGTTGACATGGCAATATCCTAAATTTAAGCAGTCCTTATATATAGGGCACTTATCTTCTCCTTCTCAAATATTTCCTCAGTGGAACAGACCAAGTAGCTCGCTAGTGACTAGGGAGAATTGCAACCCAAAGCTGCATCCGTGTCAGCTGTGAGATGTACTCATTCAAATGCTGAGAAAAGAATGTCTTTCAAAGCCTTTATCCTGTGGCAAAACTTTACTACTCAAACAGGGAGAAGTGCACTCCAAGTAGACAAAGAAATAATATCATGAACAAGGAACTATGTCACTTCAAAGGATTCTAAGGAGTGTCAGAGAATGCTGTTTGTCTGCAGTTTGTCTCTTTTGAACTTTCAGAAAATTATCCTTTGTTGCAAGTAAACTGTAAGCAAGTATGCTCACTTTCTGTTTTAGTCTGTTGTCTATAAAAACATCAGATGTTTAAGTAGGAAACAAACAAACAAAAAAGACAAAAACATGCCTACAAATAGCATACTTACTAAAATATATTTAGTTCTATTCTTCTTAAAAAAAATCCATTATAGTATCTGAGCTTCAGCTATTAGAACTATCAAGAACTATAACTAATGTAATTTGGAGTAAAAAATCTTGACTTATATCTTGCTTATATCTATTCTGTTGATTCAACCAAGTATAATCTGTTTTGGAAGATACAAATCTACTTGATACATTTCAGCAACTCCTTTAAGAAGTTTCATAAAGTATGCACTTATGCTTCAATTTTTTTGGTCACAAATTGGGGTAATCTGAACAGTACTTTGCAGCAAGCATGTAGAGAGATGACCTCGGAATTGAATTGAAATGAATTTTCATGGACTCTGTGGAAGACAAAATTCAGTAAAAAGAGATCAAAGCATACTGCTGTCATCTGATGGGCAAAAGTAGTAACACAGAGAGAGAATCCAGACTTCTCTATAAGTTACCTTCTCTTTCTACAAGTTAAGTTTCCCAGCTCAAAAGCCACTAAAGTATCACCTGCCTCATAAAAAACAAACTTTGAAAAGAAGGGTTGCTAAATAGTTTTTCACATAAAAGGTCCAAGGCAGCTCTCACTGGGGTTGCTGAAACTACAGTAAGATTAATTTAATCTTGAAATTAACTTGTTTTTGTATGAAAAGGTCTTCCAGTAAAATAGTTCATCTACCATCATCAAAATGAGTTCAAAAAGATGCTTTATGAACTGCACTGTCAAGATACAGAAGCTGCAAATTTGCAATAAATGAGTGTATGATTCTTTTAACTTGAGAAATCCATTTAAATATTGCTCTAAGTCAGCTGAGCACTTGCTCACTGCTGTCTGGACAGAGCAAAATTCTCCTATAGGAAGTGACAATCTGCCTTTTAGAGAAAATTCATACAAATATGTGAACAAATTGGACCTTCTATGAATATATTCAGTTTCTAGCCTGGTATCACTATTTTTCAAAACTATGTTCCTGGTACACTCTTTCATTTTGTGCATGTGTGTGTGGGTATCAGTTCTATAATGTGGTATATAATTCTATAATTCCTCCTTTTATCTGTGATGTTATTAATTAGGGTTATTACTGAGTGTGCATTAATTCAAACAACCAGCACAAGAGGTGATTGGCACTATGAAGCCCAAAAGGAAACCTGAACATTCCTAATGAAAATAGCTTTCTTTGATGCTCAGAAGGTTCTTCTGCCTTGTTTAGTCACTGACATCTCCCATTATGACAGAACTAATTTAAGCACAATACATGTTCAGACTGCTGGTATCATAAGAGCATAATAAATATTTAAATATAAAGCATTTGAGTAGGCATTTCACACAGCCACACGTGTGTTGCATTCAAAATTAACAAGAGAGTAGAAGCAGTTAATGGTGTTTCCCAATCTGTATTTCGTATGCACAAGCAGATGGCCACAACTTTCATTCTTCAGAAAAAAGAAATCTCAAAAAACAGGCTGAAAGGGATCTTGAAATGTCAGGCAATAGCATACATCAAACCATTAAAAGAGAAATTTAACCTCCTATGAAGCAGCCCTCCTTCAACTGACTTTTGGCATGGATTAATTAGTTTTAAAAAATTCATTAGCAGACAGAATTGCTTAACAGGATTACTTGAACATAAGATATGAAATACCAAGTGCTGTTCAAATCAGAAACCTTACTCAGGGCCAGCTCAATTCAGGTAGAATTTTAGAAAATCTTATTTTGAAAAGCAAAGGTAAAAAGCCACACTTTGTTACAGTGCATCCTTTTCTTTTAAAACTGGGAGTTCATGCAGTGATTAAAGACTCAGATTAAAGACTGTTACTTGGTTTTGCAATGAAACAATTTAAAGAACTTTGCCTGCCCCAAATGTGCAAGAAAATAACATGGAAGGACAAAAATGGTATTAGTCAGAAATAAAATTTAGATTTTAAATATCACATGTCCTCCCTTTTCTTCATGCCTGTGCTTTCAACCATAACTGAGAGCCATGTATTGAATTTCAAAGCACTATTTCTCTGCACTGCAATAAGGTCACTCAGGCTGCCTGCTACAAAAATCAGTCACACAGAAACTGACAGTTTGCTGTACTACTTGGAAATGTCCTCTAGCTTTACAGATATTTAAACAATGTATGAAGCTTATGCTGTTAGAATCACAGAGTTAAATCATTATTCTGTTTTAAGCTGCAATTGCTCATTTACAGCGATGAACAAGAATGTAATTTCTTGGATTATTTACGCATTTATTAGTTAGAAATACACACCATATATCTTGATGAAATGCTAGCCAAACTAAGTGAACCTATGCATATAAGCAGAATATATATATATACAGAATGGTGTGTTTTGGTCTAAGCTCTACTTCTGCTTTTAAGAAATGCAACTGAATGATTTAGTATACTGGTAGATAAAAAATGTATTACCAACTAGGACTTTTCATTAAGAAAAAAATGTGAGATTCCTGATTCTTCTGCTTGGATGGGTAGAGGTAACAGAGTTCTGCTTTAGGAAATGGTACAAAGCTCTGGAGTGACAAGAGGACTGGAATTTCAGCTGAGGTGAAAGCAAGAGAATTCAAGGGGTAATTAGAGCTTGTATTTGCAAGCACTCCTCATCCAAATACCTAACATCTCTGTCAGAAGGTCAAGACATGCATTCAGTGTTGGGCACATGCCAGGAAGACCCCTATCTACTTTCTGCTACTTCAAAGATTCCCTCACTGCTGCACAGCAGTGATCAGCTGTTACTTTGGGAGCCAGTATATGATAGTATCTACTAAACAGAATTAAAATACATACCTTTTTAAAAGAGGATGGCAATGGCCTTCCATTGTCTTTTGAACAGGACTGAGAGGCAGCTTCACACATACACATTTTCTGTTCACACTTGCCCATCCTCTTTCTCAGTTTCTCTCTTCTTTGCTGGTCAGCAACTTAGGGAAGAGACAAAGTTGGTCAGATCCAAACTGAAATATTCTTTGCTTCCCTAAGTGATTCGCAAACATTATAGTAGTTTCCAACTGCTCAGCAAAGTCAGACTACTGAGATAAATTTCACTACCAATACACAGCAGTTATAAAATTTGTGTCTATTCTTGGAAGAAAAATTTTTAATAGAATATGCTGGTAGCTGAAGTTATGTCTTAACTTTCCTGAAATTTTCTTACCTCACAACAAACACCAGCATACAGGACTTCCAAGATTTGCTAACAGAGCATTTTGCTCAAAAAGTTACAAACTCTCTATCAGTTTTTTTACAGCTAGAACTCCTTTGACTGTACTTTCATCCAGTATTTCAGAATAAACCCCGTGTTTATTGTTAGCAAATCTGACAGGTAAAAAAATCCATGCCTAAAATATGGAGTTTCCTAAATAGAGAAATCCAGGGCAGAACAAACAAGTTTTTGTCAAGAACACAAAAAGAGGGCTACTTTCAGATCAGGAGTGGAGGATTTTTATCAGTCCACACTGGTCTGCAGTTCAAGACCTCATCTGCAGTGTGAGAAGCTGAGCCAGATATCTATGTCTTCAGATAAAGAAGCCCAAAAGATGGGTAAATTTTCTGTGTATGAGTTTGCCAACATTCACCTTAATCTTACATAATACAGACCAAAGTTGCTGCATATTGTGAGCAGCCATGTTTCACAGATGAAACACAAAATCATTTAGGCTGGAAAAAACCTTCAAGAGCGAGTCCAACCTTTGATCAATCACCACCTCACCAACTAAATCACAGCATGAAGTGCCATATTGAGTTGTTTCTTAAACACTTCCAGAGGTGGTGACTCCACCACCTTTCTGGCCAGGCCATTCCTATGCTTGATAACCTTCTCCATGAAGAAATTCTTTGTGATGTCCAACCTAAATCTCCCCTGGCACAGCTTAAGACTTTGTCCTCTTGTCCTGTCGCTGGTGGCCTGGTGGAAGAGGATGACCATCACCTGGCTACACCCTCCTTTCAGGCAGTTGTAGAGAGTGATAAGGTGTCCCCCGAGCCTCCTTTTATCCAGGCTAAACAACCCCAGCTCCCCCAGACACTCCTCAGAGAACTTGAGCTCCAGACCCCTCACCAGCCTTGTTGCCCTTGTCTGGATACACTCCAGCACCTCAAAATCTTCCTTGAAGTAAGGGCCCAGAAGAGGACACAATACTCAAAGTTCACAAAGTTGAAAAATCCAAATGAGGCTGATGACACAGTAATTTCATTTCCAAATAGGGAAAAAATAAGCAAACAGTCTGTATACCAAATGAAAATATTCTCATTCACTTAACACATATCCAAGTGTATGAATCATTTATTTGATAGAGATACACAAAGGCCTTTGAGGATTTCTTCTCTGGTTTCATAATATATTTATATCATACTCTGGGAGACCCCAATCAGCACATGCACTACTATATTTAATGCATGGAAATGTAAAAAACTTCAGGGATTGGTGTGGTACATTCTTCTACACAGCTGAGACCTATAGCAATCTGAGGACATTTAATCAACCTTTAAAATGCATTCATCTGTGCACATGTACCCAACATACAAGTTAATCTCCAGGAAATACTTAAGTAAGTGTATTCATTGCATTAAACATTTTAGTCCCCTTTTAAGATAGAATTTAATCTTTCAGATGTGAAATCTCTGCTCTCATTGCTCAGGAAAATACCTCTTTATCTTTTAATTCTTATAATTGATATGTAAAATACAGAGTCATTTCTTTTATGGCTGCTGATTTATCCATCATATGCTATTAGAGCACTTCCAATATGAGACTGCTTAAATTACTGAAAAAATATTAGCTGAAGTTAACAAATGCTACATTATACAACTCTGAATTAAAAATATACATCGTAACACAATAAAATACCATTAAATAATTAAAACTGAATGTTTTTCTTTCTACACTGAGTTATTGCATCTGTTCTAAATGACTGTTATTTCTAATTGTGTTTGTTAGAGAGAGTTACTGAGAAGTACTCAAAAATTAGCTACAGGTTAGACATTTTATATGTTTGAGACAAATAATTACTTATTCTGGGCCAATACAGCGTGTCTGTGTGTGCACATGCATGGAAGCTATAAAAACTCCCATGTTGCCTACTGCTCAGGTAAAATGGTGATGGCTGATTGAACACATATCTAGAGAAACAATGTGTGAATGAGAGCCCTACAGAGCAAAAATGCAAATCATACAGAAGTATGGGTAAGGGTGAGTAGGTGTCTGAAACAGCAAATTCCTCATACTCAGGTGCTTAGGTGAAAAGTGGGTTTGTCTAAGACAACACAAGCTTTAACACCTCACTGCATGTTCTACCCGCGCACATGGCTTACCTGGAGTGCTGGGGCAAAGCGCAAAGCAGTGTGAATATTACTGCAAAACAGAATTCCCACGTTATCCTTATTCTGCTCTTTATAGGAGAAACTCTGAAATTTGACATACATTAATGCCTTTACTACTGGCATTCAAAGCTGTTAAAAAAACCTCCTCCAGGACTTTGTGCTATGACTTTTCACCCGAATTCATTCATGGCTCATGCCCAAGAATAAAGAACAAAAGAACAGTAAGTACTCTAGCTAAGGCTATCTTGAGATATCAGAGCAACCCACTGGGACTACCATCACCTGGCATTGGAAATGTGGAGTCTTTGCCTCACACCTATCATAGAGTGAGCTTCGCTCAGCTAACCCATTAAGTGTGCTTCAAAAGCCATAGTCACTTATGTACTGAAAGGCAGCACAGAAATGCAGAACAGAATGTCAAAATTCCAGTAACATACACATCTTATTTCCAAATCAGGAATTTTTAGGCTAGATCTGTGGTAGAAGCTAGGAATTTTGAAACCAGCAAAGTAAAAGACAGAGAAATCCTTCTTAAAAAGAGTTAATGTAGATGTAAACAGACAGCTGGAGATAAGTTAGGACAGCTCTAGGCAGTCAGCAAGTAACGCAGACAAACGTGGAAACAGGCACGTTGCCCAACCTCTCCTTAGTTCACACGTCCTTTACCCATGCAAGGAATGGAGAATCCAGTCTTATGCTTTGACTTCAGCCAGATAGAAAACTTGCCTGCAACTTTGGGGCACTAATTACAATATTACAACTGAGAGGAGCTGAAGATACTTAAGGCTGTCATACATAACCACTTGTGTTGCAGTGTGAATGTATTAAACACAGAAAGAAAGAGACCAGCATTCAAGAGACAATGAATTTCAGAAGGGAGATTTAGCTTTTAATTGAAAACATTGTTCACTCTTCTGCTTCAAATCCATTACAAATACAAAGCTTCTTTAGCTTTCAGTGAGGCTCATAAACTAAATTTGAAAGAAGTGCCCCTGGCAAACTGTCATAGACTAGTGGGAAGTAAATATAAACTGCATTTGTTAACAGATACTTGAAACAGTTTCACTGCAAGTAGCTTTTATTTGAACATTGGCTCCAGGAACACATCAATTAGGTAGAGTTGAATATGGGGAAAGTCCATAATGGTAAGTATCTTGTGACAAATAAATTAAAAAAATAAAATGAAACCACTGGATTACTTTTCATCTTTTAAAGAGGGGAAAACAAAATGTTTAGGAATAAAATAATAGTCTGGAGATGCAAATAATGAGTCCCTTTAAAATTTTTATTATACCTTTAAAGATTAACTGTATCTCATTAATTACTATGCTCAAAACCCCACAGATTCATAGTACAGAAAATGTACTAAAATATAAACAATTTAGTGATTCTGTAGATCAGATAAATTCAGTCTGTGAACCTTGATTCCATAACTAATTGAATCAACTCCATTAATCCATTTTCTTAATTTTGTTGTCAGTGAAAGGAAGCACAAGACTATGAATTTCAGATGTTAAACTGTAGCACTCCTCATAAAGAGAAACCTATAAAACACTGATCAATCTGTCACTTTTGCCTAGGCAAATACTCTTCGCAGAGTACGCCACACTTCAAAGCAGTGATCACATCATCTTATTTCCCTTTTAGAATACTCCCTCTATAGGCTGAATTATTTTTTCTGTAAGTCTAGACTGCAGCAGCATTTCAAGACATACTTAGTTATAAAACAGATGTCATAAATCTGGAAGAAACAAACTAATCATATATATCACAGCCCTGGTCAGCTCGAAAGCTCTGCACATAGAAGGACAGTGTGATCTGGAATGCCAGTGGTTGTCCTTTGCTCTGAATTTCCAATTGCTAAATTTATCATGTCACATCACAAAACAGTTGGCAGACAAACTTCAAATTATTTCATTTTTGATGTGAATAATCGATGGCAGACAATGAAATATAATGTTGGATTTAAATTTAGTTCAGCTTGCAGAACAATATATCTTAAAGGAATTATCCAACACTCAATTTCTCTACTGTGTTTTTATATAAGCTATTTTTGCAATAACATGGTTTGAGTTACTATTTCCCTTTAAAATTTTTAAGATAAATCATACAAACATCATCTTGGCTGAGCTTGAAATGCCTAGTGGCCATAACTAAACTGTCCAGCATATCAGTCAGTGGTATTACTTCTGTAAGCTCTTCTGTCTCAAGGAACTTTTACTATCAGTTTCCTAGCTTTACATGAATTTCCAATACACCATGATTTAAGCACCTGGGTGAGATCTCATCAAATGCAAACTTAATTTTGCCATTAGCCATGAAGTTCAGGTTTCTTACAAGTCTAAATCTAAACTCATTAACACTAGAAATTTTAATTTTCGTAACTCAAACAGATGATTTTGCAACCCGTCTTCACATCTGATATCAGTGGCACTGTTCCATCAAATAAGGGAGGAATCACCATAAAAAAGGGTGACAAAGTATTTACTAAGGGCTAGATAGTAAAGCCTTGCTTGTATCCAAGTAACAACTATATAAGGGTATGTACCTCAAAAATCTGATATTACTTGACAAAGTAATGGCAAAATTTGGTTGTTGCTAAAATGCCTAACAGTGAGATATGAATCCTTCAAAGGCATTTCAGAAGAGGCTAGAAGCACTGGGTTATCCCAAATCCATCCAGCCCTGATGCTCCTATGGGGTCCTCATCCAGCAGATGTCTCTTATATACTTCAGTCAGCCATATGAAGAACACAGCAGCCTGCCAGCAGTGACTGCACAGAACCTGTGGAATGCTGCACTAGCCCTGAAGGAAACATCTAAGCCTGCCCAGGTAAAACCCCATTTGTGCACCCTAGAGAGATGACCATTGGGCTTCTAGGTGGCCTTTGACTGCGATTTTTTTTTTAAGGTACCACTGGGGCAGCCCTCAAGGCCAATTTAGACACACTGTACTGAGATAATGCTGAAAATAAGTGGAATTCATAATTTTATTCTTGTTCTCTGGTATGCTATTGCTATTTTGTAATCCTGAGTAATGGTGGACAATTGTATAAGAACAAGTAGACAGATGGTAAAGCTGGGTAAATTAGATTAAAAATAAGGGACACATTTTCAGTAATAATGATGAATAACTACTGAAACAACCACAAAATGAAACTTTGTTTTCTCTATTTCTTGACCTTTACAACTCAAGACTACAGGCTTTTCTTGTTTTTGTGATTTATTTACCACATCCAATATGGCTGTTAAGTTCCACATTAGCACAACTGGATTGAACTTTTGGTATGCTTAACTCATGATGTCAGACTAAATGATCTAAAGTCTTTTCAAACTACAAGTTGTGAAAAACGTATTTTTGATGTGGATATCTAAAATTAATTATCGCTCAAAAAAACCCAAGACTTTTTATTATAGAAGAAACTTTACAGTAAATAACTTCTGAGAAAAAAGAAGTAAGACCATCACATTTAAAAGTAAAGATTCATGAAGATTTTTTTACCTATAACTTTTCCTGCTCACCAAATTTTGGACTTGAAAAATATATTAGAACACCTTTCCAAAGACATAACACAGGCATAAGAATTACCTGAGTGTCTGAATTTAAAGAGCTTATATTAGTTGCTTATAACTTTAATTTTCAGAAATGCATACTTAAGGACAAGATTTAACAGAAAAAAAAGGCTAGGATGATTCTGTGAAAACTTCCTTTAAAATGGCAGCAACAACAAAATATGTAAGTTTTTCATAGATCTCTGCTTTTTCATTATGTAAAGTGTAGATAGATATATGTGTTCACAGGAAAAATTAAGATTTAAACATAGAATGATGTAACAATATGTATTTCTTGATATTTTTGCTTGAACTTAACCCCTTTAAAGGGTAGAAAACCAACATTACTATCAGTCTGAATTGCTGCCTCTCCTCATCTCTTACTCCAAGAATTCAAGTTCCACCAGGCTAAAATAGATCTATGGTGGGTAACTTCTCAGAATATTCATTTTCCTTCTTCTCTCCCTGCCCCAGTATCAAAGAGACCTGCATTCCTGAGCACACTAATCACTGGGTTCAGGCTGTACTATCAATATGCCTTGTGGAAAAACCTCTAAACATACGGGTTGAAAAGTTAGTACTGTTAGAAATCAGGCATGTGTAGCAGCAGCTGTCTTACTTGGCATAGCCTTTGTCAAGTTTTCTGGCACAAGTTTCACAACCACAGACTTCTAATGGCCACTGGTATCAATCAACATGCTTGGACTAATTCTGAACATAGAAGTTTCACATTTCAAGAAGTTTCACATTTTAACAACTATTTTAAGTCAGTAAGCCTGATCTAATACATAGGAACATGCTCACTGCTACCCCAGGGGCATGGCACCTTGCCTGCTTTGCTGCCAGCTAAGATACCAGGAAAGAACAGTGGAAACTAAATCCACTTTAAGGACAGAACACATTCAGTTGGCCAGAGAGAAAGCCAACTACAGTATCATGTTTAATTCTTAAACACTAATGACTGATTCATGGCAACAACCCCAAAGGGAAATACTCACCTGCTATTCTAGCAGTACAGGAAGCACATTTTCAGGAGACTTTTTTAACACTATCTGCAGGAATTCTGTTTTGTAACTCTATGCTATTAATAAATCTTATAATTTAAAACTCAATTTACCCCCCTGCCCAAATCTCAAAATAGAGGGGAAACAGAAACTTTATTTGGAAAGCAACAACTAGTAAGACAAACACAAAGAGAAAAAAGTAATAATATGCTTCAGTTGAAGCAATGACAGGCAGAGAAATACTGTGAGAATAAAGGTTCAAACCCCTCATCCTCAGTGACACTATAAGGATACTCTGATATTCAATTATATTGAAGTTGAAATTGTGCCTGGGTAAGTCATGTGTCTCATCTTGAGCAAGAAAGAAGAAATTGTTTTGAAAGTATTCTAAAATCCCTCTTCCATTACTTTTCTTCCTCAGCACATTTTCAACATTATTAATGTCTGAGCTATTGGCTGTCATCTGCACATAATCTGTTTCACAAAACAAGAGAGAAAGAAAAATGATTCTCCAGTGGTTTACCAGAGACTCCACAAATGGTACCTTGCACTGAGCTTAACACCTGAACATGTCACGTTTGGTTGCATGGTTATCACAGTACAGAAATCTGTATTTCTTGATGAACAATGCATAGAACTGAAGGAAAAAAACACTCTAATTTTAGGTCCAAAATGAAATTGAAATAATTTTTAAATTTCATTCTAAAAAACTAGAATTTGTAAGGATAGTGCAGAAACTGAACAAGATATGCCTGGGTAACTTAACTTTAAATACCTTGAAGTCAGTGAGACAAATAATGATGAATTTGAAAGCAGGTGTTTCCCATGAAATTACCTCTATGATAACTGCAAAACTTTCAGCCTAAACAACAGTTTCTTATCTGTTTGTAAAGGAACCTCAGTCAGATGAAAGGGCATATAAAGGAAAGAGGGTTAGAAAAAAAAGTATCAGTTACATGCACACATTGAGAAGTGAGAGAAATCCTCAAAGGCTTTTTTTATTAAGAAAGGTCCAGGATTTTTGTACCAGATACTTAAGATTATCCTATCACTTGCAGTTGAGACCCTTTTGCCATTGACAAATGAATTGTCATGCTAAGCACAACTAATCACCAACAGTCCAGATCCATCTATCCAACATTCCACTCGATGGAGATTGAATGCATCTACTGGTAGCTGAAGAAGGATGTGAAAGCTGAATAAAGAAGCAGACTCATCAACACTCAATTAAGGGTTATATGCTATTGTTACTCTTCTGCTGGCTCTTTTGCTGAGTTAGTTTTACAGAACCATTTTCAGAATCAACATATAACAAATACTTACGTTTGATGCTGGTCGACCGACTTTTGGGTGCTGAAGAGTCTACAGCTGCTGAAAATAAGAAAAATACCAAATGTGAGTGATTCAGTATTTACTTAGTATATGTGAAAGCTAGAAAAATGTAGTAATAAACCAACACAGAACAAAGACTAATTTAATTATTGTCTATTTTAAAACATGCTAGTTACTGTGTACTTAAAGTATTAGGTTGATACTATTATGGTCACAGGATTTGAGAGATAAAGCTGCCTGGGTAAAACACATATTTAAAGGAAGAACCATCACTTAAATGACGACATTTTCCTCTGATGGCATTTACCTGCATACCTGAGGATACTGAGTGTTACATGAGAGATAACATTGTGAGTACTGTATTTGTGAGTGTGGACTCTGCCAGTAACATGATTTTCTCATTTGCAAACACACAGGGCAATTTTCGCAGTCCTTAGAACCTGCTATTATTATTCACTGGAAGATGAAAAAAAGATTACGAAGTTTTAGAATTAAAAAAAAATAGAGACATAGTGATCTGAGTTTATCTAGAAATGTTCTGCCTTCATTCCTAAAATAATTTCTGTATATTTGCTGTTATGCCTATCACTATGACTTTCTCTTCAGTATATTATTTCATAATTCATTATTTCATCAAAAGCAGAATGAAGCCAACACAGCACAAAGTGTTCTAAAATTAAGACAGGATCTTTGGTAACACTTAAAGAAAATGTTTTCATACAAAATTTCCCATCTCAATAATACAAAAGTATTACTAAGTAGCAGCCACATCTCTTTGCTGACAGGTGTAAGAAACAGGAAGAATAGTAAACTTCCTACAATCCAGTTCATTTCTTCTTGGTACGAGCCTATTCTGAGAGACTGAGCTAAATATAGGGGGAGACAGTTCATTCATACATGCACATTTTTACCTTTGGCTGAAAGAATTCTGTTATAATGAAACACCATGTGATCTCTGATCAGATATTGACTACCTAGATTTCGAGAGGAGTCAAGGCACAAAGCTGTAAGATTAAAATACATTTGAACATTAGAAAGGCAATCAAAAAATACTGAAATTTTAAACAGTTATTAACTGCAATTTAAAGTCACAAACTTCAAAACACTGTTTAACTTCTTTGCTCAAAGGCAGTATTTTTTATTACCAGTTACTATCACATGAAATCATCCTGTCTCCTTTTTCTTTCCACAATGAGCCATTAATTCAATAAATAGCTACAAAAGTGGCCGAAACTGTACTATGAAAATGTTAACATGGAAACTTCCTGTTTCTTTACTCTGTTCTTTTGGAAAAAAAAAAAAAAAGCATTTGAGGTGTCAGTACAGCACAGAAACATACACTAGCCATGTAAAATACTGACTCTAAAGGAACATGTTTAACCTCAGGGTTTTTTAAATACAGTAGACAAATAGATGTATGTATGTATATTACAGCTAATAAAGATGGGACATCTTTATATATCTGTTCATCTTGCTAGCAATTTGCAGCCAGCAGTACAGTCAAGGCAAAACTTACTCCTTGAAGGTATTTTCAGTAATGCATACTAAATGTAAGTACAATTAAACTTCTCCAAATAAGCTCAATGCAAAAGTTTTAATAAAAACATTATAAGCTTAAAATCAATGAATTCACATAAAAGGAACCAGGTCGACCTTCTGATGAAAGTACATGTCACTTACCATTACTCTTAGTACTTAAGTGTCCTCTACATGGACTTGCTGGACCACATCTGGGCATGCCAACGCCTGAGTTTACAATTGCTTTAACAAAACATCAAAGAAAAACCAAAAGTTAGAGAAAAATCCCCACACATATTTTCACAGACAAGATAAAGTCTTTCTCCAAAGTATGCACATATAGTTCTAATGGATCTTTTCCAAAATCTCATTCAATCATTTTACAATCACTGAACTAGAAATTCAGTAGTAGTTTAACTAAATCTAAACACCAAGATACAACGATAGTGCTTTCAGTGGTTCAAGGTGCTAAGCAGCAGAACAGACCATCAGAACACTTTAGTCTGAACTTTACACTGATCATTAAACTGTACAGATATGTGGCCATGATTATGTTTCTGTGCTAACCTCCAATTTGTTTCAAAGTCCCATTCATGGCACTTTGGTAGACTGGGAACTCTATAGTCAAGTGGAGATGCCAACAAAACTTAAACCACCAGTTGTTCTGAAGAATGAAAAATGTAGACTAAAAGATCTGCATCTCCTCTTTGAAAACCATTGGCTGTTGTGCAACCTAAGATTTAAAAATTGGCACAGGAACTAATTAAGAATCTGCAGCACTTTTAGAACAAATTTGAGCAGGAGATATGCTAGGACTACAAATACTAGTGTATACAGAGCACTGTTTTAAGTCATCTATGGTGTATAAAATGTAAACCAAAACAAACAAGATTTTTTTAAACAGGTAAATATACCAACCACACTTACTTAACATTAATTCTGAAACTGTACAGACGAGTTCTACAGATTTATTACTATTAACTATCAAGGTCCACATGGTCTTCCCATTCCCATCATACTTCTCAGCTGTCAGTTCAAGAGTCTGCAACCACCATGCAGGTGAAGTGGGTAACTCTACTGCTCCTGTTGACCCCTGGCTTTCCCCCTTTCATCATGAAGAAGCACACTGGACCAACCCAGTATGAGTGGGAATCTCTTCCCAGTGACCTTAGCTGGGGTGATAAAGGCTGACACCACTACAACTGATCAGGGGATGCAGGAAGCCCTGATGACAGCCATGCCACACATGGTAAAAGCTCTTAATCCTGCCTCTCATAGCTTACCTCCTGCATGCCCAGCACCTGGCTGTCTGGGGCTTCTTTTTCAGTTCCCACTGTTATATAATGACTGTTAAAGTACTATTGCAATTACATATCTAACTAGTGTAGTATATAGCTGTTTTTAAGTCCAACAGTGCGGAGGAAGTCCAGGAGGTCACACAGACCCCCAGACCCAGCCGCAACACAATAGCATGCTGTGCAAGATGGTTAATATGATGTCTTAAATATTAATTCGTAGAGATTGCAGCAAAAAAAAATCACTCATTTAACAATGTTTTAACAATATTTCTCTATAGGCCTTATAAAAAAGCCATACTGTGCTTAATTTTGAATGACTAGGACTAGTATAGTAGTATCTTAAGTAGCTTATGAAAAAAAAAAGAAAATTAAAATAATTTTACCCTGTTGTGAAATGACACTAAATCTGGATCAATAGATTCAAACTCCTTTCTTACAAAGCACAAAAATACCAGGGCAATCTTGAATTATTTTCATACTTTGAAAAGCCAGCCTTTATACTGTACAGGCTTCTGTGGATTGACATGACAGTATTAGCTGTGGTGTCTGCAATAATTGTGCTTCCACTCCTTTTGCTGCGAATTGCCAGATGAACAGTTGAAAAGGGATAAAGCAACAAAAAAGAAAATGCTACTGCAGATTTTTTCAACACTATCCTGTAATTATTTTAACTTTATACTGTTATTTTCAAAGCCAAAGGACAACATTCCCGCTCATCTGTATCAATTTCAAATTGCTCATTCCGCTCATGGTACAATTCTTCCTTATCTCTGTGATTTAAACACAGATTGGGACAAATGAGAAATTATTTTTCAAATATTAAAATTCTAAACATAAAGCAAGAATTTGTTAGATTCAGAACATTTCTACAATGACTGCAAACCTTTGCCAATACGGCCTTTCTTTCCTGCTAAAATATTTTATTTCTCTACCTTCCACTACTACATACAAGTGGTATTCACAGTCTAGCTGGATTCACCTTGAAACCCATGACTTTGAGCACTTAACAATATGCAGGTGTTGGAAGAATGCAAGTCTTTGGGAGAATGTTAGATCATAAATTTCAGTTGATAGAATCTCCTCTAATGATAAAAACCTGCATGTATATATATCTTCAATCTGGATTACAGCAGACAACTGAGAATCAGAAGTGTTTCATTCATAATTGTTCAAATAACCTAAATATTATTCCACTGTTTTCTGTGCTTCAGAGCTAGGCTATAATTCCAGAAGGAAGCACGTGTGGTACTGTTAGGTAAACGCTTACAATACCTCCTCTAACTCAGCCCTATGTGACAGAATCCTAAAAGGGCAAGCATGATCATTAAAAAAAAAATAAAAATACATTGTTCTCTCTACAATTGATTCTCTTCAAGTTAGCTAAACGACTTTGTCCTGCGTTAAACACCACCAGGGACCCTCAGAAACCTGTTGCCTTTACTGTCTTCAGCTGGAGACGCGCCTATTCAGCACTGCAGGAAGACCAAACTTTACAATGTTCTCTTGCTTTGCATCACCACAAGATGGCACAGTGGAAATTCTACTGGAAAAATTACCATCAGCTGGTTTTGCCCTTTACAATGAATTTGTATCCAGCTTGCGGGAAAGGAGAAGGGAGGGAGAAATAAGTCGGCATCAGTATTTCACTGGCAAGAAAAGCTGTCAAAAAGCATGAGTTGAGAGAAATAAAAAATATTCCTGTGCCCTCTGTTTTGATTATGGACATATATAGACAGCACAAAAATGACTCTTACAATGAAGAAGCAGGTTGCTAATGTCAGAGAAGAAACTGGAGAATTTGATATGTGCAGGCTACTTCTACCTTACTGAAGGTAGGAAGTGCTAATGGCCAAAAGTTTCACAACTATAATTTCAGTTTGTCTTTTGACTTGAATGGGTATTTATTCCAATTCAGGCTATGTTTTCACAGTTATTTGCACAACAGCAGAAACAAACTGAAGGCTTAGATATGTGAAGAGAATTTTTACAGAGAAGATGGCATTTTCGGTAATTTACAGTTAATCAGATATAAACCAAACAATGGGAGGAAAACTACAAAAATACCTTTGATATATGACACATGTAACTATCTGATCTAAATCTAAATTTCCTTATAGATCTAAGTGGATTGTTCATACTGAATATAAAATCAGGATTTTCACACTGAGTAGTCTCCTAAAGTACAGAGAGCAAGCAAATTAAATACGTCTTAAAATTTATTTGATCTTTTGGTTCCTCCTACGATACTAAGCAACAATGAAGACAAAAAAAGAGCTTTCTCTAATTTTTTTTCCAGCTGCTATTGAATGTAAGTAATAACTACATTATTCCAAAGAGAACTGAAAGACATTTTGTTTAAACTGTATTTTTATTTTTATTTAAAATGCATTCTATCTTAATTTCTGGTTTTACAGTATTAAAAATTGTAGAAATTGGTGGTTTATTTTGTTTCCTGGTTGTTAGTGGATGTGCAGAATTTATGGAAATGATTTTTCCACAAAGCCATTTCAGATTTGGAACGTGAATATGTACTGGAAAGAAGCCCAGTCTTTCATTACCACAGTCTCCCAGAAAAGATTTTAAACACAAGTATTAGACTTACTATTTTTACAACAAGCATGTACTTTAGTCATAGCAAATAAAAATTAAATAAATAAATCAATCTATCATGCTATCCTTACCCATCAAGACTTGCTACTTAAAAGATAATCCATAAAAATACAGGTGGGATATTGGATGTAGGCATCTAAATCTAGCACTACAAGTCATGAAACCTACTCTGTATAGAGACCTGCAAACACTGTAATTTCCAAAGGGCAGCTCCCACATCTTAGCCTGGGTTCAAACAACCCTCAGCCCCAGGTGCATTTAGACCTCAGGTCCCCCCAGCTGTTCCAGAAGAATATACTTATCACCATCAATATTCACCCTTCTGTGCAGCGGTTTGGCTTCTTGGTGGCTCCAGGACTCTCACACTCCTAACTCTCTAGTGGCCTCCTCCCAGCTGGCAATGCAGAAAGCACCTCTAACAGACTAGAATTGCATAATTTGCATGAGATTTGGGCATTTTAATCCGTCTGAGCCTGATAAGGACGCAAGCTGACAAATGCTTTGCTTTGCAAACACTTTAGCCACTACAGTGATTTTTAAAGGTTTGGTATTGCTTCTTTCACTGCCAATTCTTTTTCTTGCTTTTTTTCTTCCCTAATATCTCAGTGCTCTAAACAAGAAATGGTTAAAGAGATGCCTTTGTACAAGTGGGTAATTCAGGCAACAACGTGCAGAAGGCTTGTGCTGCGAATTTTATACAAGTCCATGATGTCTATCACTACCACCCTTATTCTACCAACCAGTTTTATCATCTTTTCAGTGGGCTTCCTGCTATGAATTAACTCTTCAAACTCTATACAAGTAACAGTACAGCACTAAATGTACACATGCCGAGGAAAGAACAAAACTGGTTTAAACCATCTCTGTGAAATCCCAAATGAGTTTGAACAGTGATGCTCCTTTAAGCATCTTATCTGATATGTCTGACAAGGTCATACTTAAAGGAATTAATTAAGACCCGAAATACATCTTCCTCTCCTTTTGGTACTAGGAGAATTTTCAAACCAGAGTATCCATTAATTTTATGCTACAAAAATTGTTGTATATATGAATACAGCACAGAAATACACAGCGCAAAGACTGACAGCTCAGAGTACATTAAAAGATTAACCTAGTTAGAAAAATCCACTTTGGATTTAAATTTTATGTAAATAAGAAACGATTTTTTACTATTTTTAACTCTTTTCCCTTCACATTAGCATGATATACTTAAAAAACCCATATTCTATTAGTAGTACAACTAATGAGGCCAGCTCTCCTACTCATGCAACTCACATCCTTGTTCCATCCCCCCTAAACTCCTCTCAATGTCCCCAGTTTGCTGCCTGTTCCTTACCTGTGGTCATTCCTCCCCTCAAACATCCCCTACTTGCTCAGCTGTGGCTGACCAGCTGCTATAGGAACTCCAATTGCTCATCTAGTTTAAGCTTCTCTGATTGCTTATCTTTGGCTGCCTACTTCTTACCCTCTACTTATGTATCTGGGAACAAACACAGAACAGAATGAGTTTCTCTAAAAAACGAGTATTAATTTGTTGGGTTTTCTGCTACCCAGCCACTAGGTAATATTAATTCTCCTAGCTCCTCCTCACAGATGGGTGACGGTGGCAAATAGATGCAGAACTGGATACATTAAAAGGTCAGCAGAGAGATGACCCACCCACACACTCCTTCTTTAGGCTAAGAACGTAACTGTAAACACGGCAAGTCCCCACTACTTTTCTGCAATCATGAGAGACCTTCAATCAGGGCTTTAGATTTAGCCACTTACTGAATGCAGATATTACTCCATTTTATCTGAAAATTATAGTGAGGCAAAACCAGCACGTCATAATCACACCTGTATTTTCTCTCCTGCTCATGCATGTGAAACAGAAGCCTCTTGGACCCCCTTTCTGGTTTCACTGATAACAAAACTCTTATCAATCCTGGGAGTATAAAGTTTCACATGTGAAGCCATGTTTAAATGAATCACATTTAAGATTTGTTAATAAACAGCAGAATTCAGCAGAAGAAAGAATAGTCATTATTTATCTAAATTCCCTGAAATATCTAAATTTCCTGAAGCAAACCTCAATGAATTTCCACCCAGGAAATCACACCACTCTAATTTTGAAATGAAGTCACATATGTTCCATCTGAATTCTGCATGGGATCACTTGTGTCAGAAGCAAAATATGGTGAAAATGATACACCCCCTACCATACACTATACATAACCTCCTAAGCCATTAATTAGATGGGTGCTATTTATACACTTACTATGCTGGATTACACAAAAGCTTTTCTTTACACGTACTCTCAATGCCTAAGCGTTAGGTCTCTCAGACCTTTAGAATTAATAATCTTACAGTATTCTGTAGAAATGAAAACAATGCAACCAAAATGAAAAAAAAAAAACAGTTTCACGAGTCAAACCCTCCTCTGAAAAAATTAAGGAATCTAATGAAATAGTACAATTGCCTTGAGTCGCATCTGATTAAATAACTCTTGAAAAATATTTGTTAAAATTTTTCTAGCTATAGGCTTCAGCAAGGGAAGTTTTGGGTGCAAGCTATTGCTCTATTCACACTCCAAAAGCAGAAATAAACAGCTAGCTGTGTGTGTCAGCAGCACATTTTGTGATGTGAACTGCAGGCAAAAGCAAATGAATTTATGTCAGTTTGCTGCAGCTACCTGAAAGAAGGCTGTGATGAGGTGGGTATCAGACTCTTCTTCCAGGTAGCAAGTGACAGGATGAGAGGAAATAGCCTCAAGTTTTGCCAGGGGAAGTTTGGATTACATATTTGGATTTATTTTTTTTTTTCACAGAAAGAATTGCAAAAGACTGGAACTGACTGCCTGAGGAAGTTGGAGAGTCACCATTGCTGAAGGTTTCAAAAAATGTGTGGGTATGGCTCTGGAGGGCATGCTTTAATGGTGAACATGGTGATGCTAGGTTGACAGCTGGACTTCATGTACTTACAGATGTTTTCCAGCCTTAACAATTCTGTGATCACTGACTTGGGCAGCACCTCTAGAATCAGCAGTGGCACCAGCAGCTTTTGATTTTCTAGGAGGGTGTGTGAGGGGTGGTATTCCAGAAGAGACTGTATGCTGCTACTCACTAATATGTGAACAACAGTCAATATTCATACCACAGTTTAGAAACTTCTGTCTTAAAAGGCTACTAATCTGAGTTCCCTGAATAGCTGTGCCAGCACAAGACAATCATGGTAATCCAGGAGCAGCCAGGGGCTGTAACAACTCCTGGGTGGGAATGGTGCTGTTAATCAAGGGTGGTAGAACACTGGCTCATGAGCACACCCTACACAACCAAAGTGTGTGCTGGCTTCTACTGCTACATGAAACTCTACATTATGTCATCCCATGAAGTTTGAATTTGTTTCAATGTCTACTGTGAAACAGGCCAATAGAGAAAACATATTTAATACCTAAATGTATAGACACACTATATACAGATTCTTCTACAATGAGGAAAATAATAAATTTTGCTAGTATAATCTGCATGTACAAGGATGCTCCTTCCCTCATCCACGAGTGCCGATTTCTACCTGAAAATACATTACCAAAACTCTAATGCACAGCCAGCCTCACCCAGAATGGAGAGCAGAGAAACCCTGATCCACTGTGCTTCAGAGAAAGCTTCAGGATATCATCTGGAGCAAAGAATCTACTAGGGTTAATGGCTTGAACACTGTTCACTTTAACAGGTATTTCACCTGAAGTATGAAAGAAATCCTCAATAAAATTGGGCCAATTAGGCATTCAAGTAATTATAAAAATTTAAGTCATTTGCTGAATTAAGTAAGGATTTTAAGCAGATTAAGTGCCTAAACTCACTTAATAGATTATTTGACTAATGGTTAAAGTAAAGATAGATTTCAAGAAATTTACTGAGTAATGACTTTAATTTGGTAAAAAGTTAAGAACAGTGATTAACATTTCCCAATTTTAGTTAAAATTATTATGACTCAAATAAAACTTCTAAATGTCCTTCCTTCTTTGAAGACATAACTAGATTATTTTTGATCTTTCTTGTTGGTCAAAGAAAACTCCAGCTTCTAAAAACTAGTGCTATCAAACGAATAATTTACTAAGTTTAATAAGCTGTTTGTTCAAGTGTCAAATGAAGGAATAATAATAAAAAAAAAGTTCACAAGTCTCTGTGTTAACACCCTTTCTGGTCTAGTAACATTAATGCAAGGATGTCTTCCTACAGTGCAGAATAATATGGTGCTGTCTATAAACATGTGAAGCATTTAAATTCTGTCTTAAAACCCTGGAAGCCTATGCAAATTGCCTTAACTTAATAGCAGCCTCCATGCAGCAGTAACAGTGAGTTCCCCACTACTGTAAGATAGAAGTGGCACAAATGTGTGTCATTGATTAACAGTAAGTGCACGATGCTGTTAGGTATTGCTCTTCAAGTATGTGCTCCCACTGGCAGTGTGGAAGACCGGACTTAAAGCTGGTTTAAAAGTACAGTATTCAGATTATTTGAGGTCATACTATAAATCTGTGAGTATATTAACTGACTGCTGAAATTACTACAGCAAATGACTTCAAGATTTATATCTGGAATTAGGGAAAAACATAGAGGATTAATTTTTTTACATTTCTAGGAGGTTAAAAAAAATCTCAACCTTATTTGAACTTTGACAAGACCTACACACAAATCCTATATACTCCCATATATTAAAAAAAATAATTTTTTTTCAGTATTCTTACTAGACAAAACAAGGCCTTATAGTGTAAAATTTTTGTTCTTTCTTTAAAATGATGAGGTTAAGTCTGAACAAGAGACTTTGCATGGCATACAACCAGGACATGGAATAGTGTACCCCACCTTTTCTGTGTTAACGTTTCAGATACAACTCTTTTGAGAGACCATAAAAATGATGTGTTCTCCCCGCTTCATGAACTGCAAGCAACCCAGTGGCTGTTCTGCCAAGTTTGCTCAGGCACACAGATTTCCAGCTCAGCTCAGTGCATTAGTCTCTCTGCCTGTACTAATCCTTGCTATCTGTAAGGATCCTTCCTCTGTGCCTGAGAACCCCCACACTGGACTGTTCCGTCACACATTTCTGCCTCCATTGTAACCTCCTATGCAGACAAGCAATGGATTCCAAATTTAACAGACACACAGTAATTCTTCCCTACTTTTGAACTTTGTTAAACAGAAGTCATTCAAGCAAAGCTTGCTGCAACCTGAATGAAATTTAGATACTGTATCTTATTTATTCCCTTTTTATGGTCAACAGACAATCCGCAAGCTTTCTAATTGTCTATAAAAGTATTATGACAAACTTAAGAATAGTCAGAAAAAGGATGTATTTGTCTTAGAACTGCCTTCACACTACATAAGAGAGCATAAAAATTGGGTGCACAAGATCCTAGTTTTTGCTGTGAATTTCATATTCCCATATAGTATTAGAATTTATTTTCAAACTATACTTCGGTATCAGACATCCTCTGAAGTGGCATCTGTCACTGTCTCCAAAGATTGGAACTGACACTGAGTTGCAACACAACAGCCTAACGTTATCTCAAAAGGCTCTGATTTTATGCAGTGATGCAAGATCTTGACATTACAGTGCAGCACTGAATAATTCCTACCATTGTTTTACATTATGCATGTAATCCAGTTCTTATCTAAAAATATTTTAGGCATTTTCCAAGAGCCAGAGTTGGCTCACTCAAGTATTTTTGCATGTTTGTGCCTTTTTTTATCATGGATGACAAGGGTCCCTAGGATTATTCATAGGAACAGGGCACCAGGGCAGCCCACGGATGGTTAAATGCGGGTAAGGAATTACTTTATAAAATCTTTAAGACTTTTGAGTCTTTTATTCTTCAACTACACTTGCATCAGAATCCCGCCAAACCAAAACATTTGGATCTACAGCCAAACGCCGTGGGACGTTATACACACAGGGCACAATGTATTATAACAACCCATAAATAACAACTTTGGAGAAGACGAAAGTTGACTAATAAAAGAAGTGGGCACAGAAATCGGCCTCGCAAACGCGGCCGATGCCGGCAGCCTGAAGCGCAGCCCACAGCAGCACTCGATGCCGGTACTAAGGAGGCGCCGTGCGATGACGGCTGTAGGGCGCACAGTTCCAGGCCCAGACTCTCGGAGGATTACAGCCCGTCACGGGCTGTACGTGTCTCCCCTTCCAGAGCCGCGGCATTCGGCTTTTTCCCCCGCCGTGCTACCGTCCCACCCGCTCCTCACGCGGGACGGACGGGCCGGCCCAGCTCGGGACGGCCTCGTGAACAGGAGCGAGGCGCGACCCCGAGCCCCGCTGCAGGAGCCACGGCGGCTCGGGCGGCCCCCCGCCCCGCGGGCTCCGTGCGGGCTCCGTGCCCGCCCCCACAAGCCAGCGGGGAAGGCGGAGGCGCCGCCTGCCACCAGCCCCAGGCGAGACGAGCTGCGCCCCGCACCCCCACGGCCTGCAGGGACGGGGGAGACCGGAAGGCAACGCGTCCTCCGGGCTGCAGCCCCCGCCCTGCCGCGGCCCGCGCTCCCCGCTCCTCCCGCAGCCGCCACCGAGCCCCCCGCACCTTGGCACCGCCTGCAGCCGCCCTCCTTCCTCAGTCCCATGCTCCCGGCGGGGCGCGAAGGGGCGGCGCCGGCCAGGGCTGGGCTCAGCGGCTGCGGCGGTTCGTCCCGCGCCCGCCGGGCCCCGCCTCGGCGTTGCCATGGCGGTGGGAGCGCGACGGGAGCGCGGGGCCCTCACCGTCCCTGCCTCGCCCGGCGGAGGGGAGGGGCCGCGGGGCCTCGGGCCCCAAACCCCCTGCAGCGGGGCGGTGCAGCCCAGGAAAGGTTTTGTCGCCGTCGGTGAACGGGCTCTCATTACCTAGGCCTTTTTTCTTGTGATTTGACGGGAAGTTGAAGAATAATGAATGGCCGGGAGAAATTTTGCGGCAAATTGCTGATATTTCAGGGAACGAGTGACAAAACGAGAGCCTAGAGCGTTCGCATTACGCTGAATAAATTAATCTCAATGTCTTTGTAAACGAACAGCACCTTAAAAATGAACCACAAAATAACCTTTGGGAAAGGAGCCTTTAATCCCATCACTGATTAATGGGTGCATGCCGATGTGCTGGATTTGAACTTTCTGAAGAAGCAACAGGGTGGTATTTACAGTTTGACAGGTTGCTGTTTTACCTAATGTGAAGTCTCTGAGGGCTTTTGTACTTCTTGTGTACAGATTTTTCACACTGACCGGCCGGGGGTACTGCAGTCCCCTCCACAGCCTGACACGTCAAAAAAAGGCACATGTCCCAGATGGAGGGACATTCCCCTTCACTATCTAGAAATGAGTATTAATTACAAGCTAAATACAGCGTTTTGTGTGATTTGCTACACTTTCTTACATACTAGAAAAATGAATTTGAATGTAGTTCAAAATCAAAGCAAAATCAAGGGGAAGTTGCTTGAAAACAACTTTTTTTCCTTACTTCTGTCTCAATCAATGCTCCCACTTGGTTACACAAATATACATGCTGGATGAAACCAGTAGTTTATCTACCCCAGTACTTTGTGTAGACTCTACTAAATAGTTCAAATGCTTTTCAGTCATAATCTGAATGTAATGTGTGATGTCCCTTTTAATTTTAGACATACCAATTAACTATATGAAGTACTCCTTCCATGTGGCCTCAATTTCTGTGCTTCATGTTGTAGTGATCATTTTAGCAGTCTGTTTTCTGTAAAATCATCCTTAAATGTAGTTGGTGTCAAATTTGTCTGGGAGAGGTCATGGGAGGGAATATATGCCTTGGAAACTCATCAGTCCTCCATCTTCTGGTGGTCCTCTGTCATTCTGACTGCTTTTTATATAAAACCATCAGTTGTCGTGGCATTTCAGCTTCTGTCAACCATAAGGTCACAAACACCTTACCGTCTTGTCAAATCAAAATAATTTGATAGCATTTTGTCATTTTCCTTTATATCTCTTGGATTTGAGGTCAATGAATGTCTTAGAAAATATCTGCCAGGAAAAATCTACAAAACTGAAAAAACACAATCCATGAGTTGGTGTGTGGGTTTTGTTTGTTTGTTTTCGTTCTTTTTTTATTTTAATGTTTTTGTTTTATTTTATTTGTTTTTGTTGTATTTTTCTTTGAAGCAGATTGTGGGTGAAATTAGAGATTAGTGGGAAGGGCTTCAGGAAATTAGTTATCATTGTTCTTGTGTTTCAGGGTCTCTGGTTTATGCTTTGATACAATTCAGATCATTAAATCTGTGGATTTTAAAGGTAGAGATAGTCTTTAAACAGTTTTCATTTCAGATACCTGAAGACACTGGAGAGAATGAAAATAAGTATACAGGATTCTATACGGTTGGCTATAATACTCTCTACGACAGAGATCATATCACAGAAAACACTTGTCTCTGTTTGCTTTCTTTTTAAAAAAAATGCTGCTCATAGTTACTTTTTTTTATTTTTAAAAGACTTTTTTTCTATTTGTCTCTTTTTCTGAATTCTGAATATCAGGTTCCCAAAAACTCAGTTTGTAGTACGAAACATATGGTGTTAGGCTGTTCTATACAAACCCATATGACGGATTTCTCATAGTCTCTTCCTTATTGTCCCTATGTTTTTTTCCACCATGTTGATAATTAAAACCACATAAATGTAAGTAAGCATTTTTAGAAATATTCCCCTAGTTTCTAGGCAACGCTGAGGGAGTGTAGTGATTTCCATTTGTTCCCTCTCAGTCAGCAGTCACAGCATCATAGAGATGTCCTGTGTCTGAAATTTTGGCAACACATACCAAAGATTTATATATTTCTAATACTATTTCATTAATGGGCCTTAGGTCTTTGGTGGCTTTTGGCCCCCTTTGTTCTGTGACAGTATATATATTTTGAGTGTAATTAAGAAGTAATGCAGTTTCATAACGATGTGCACATTAGGTCCTATAACATGCATAAAAAAAAAAAAAAGAAAAAAAAGAAAAAAAAAGCCTTAACAAAAATTGAATCAGTTCTGGATTTTGATCCACTCAAAGAAGTACAGAAATAAGTTCCACAGATCACTGCAGGGATCTTACCGTTGCAGAAGAAGCAAAAACATGTCAAAAACTGTAAGATACGTCCTTTCCCAATCTGAAAAGAAGAAACTGCAATCACTGTTGCTGTCTGTCCATTTCAGCAGGCATTTTCCTATTAGAATGCACTACAGTAGAACATGGTTTTAAAATGTGCTTTCACTGGGAGGGAAGGAAAGCAGCAGGAATATGAGAGTCACATTTGCAAGTGTAGGTGGGCATCTGTCCCCACCCTGGCATGGACTTAGGGAACAATTGCCTTCTTGTCTATTACTTTTGCCCTCTGTATCATCCAATGTAGACACCTAACTGTTGTGAAAATACACAGTTCATAGTATTCAGCGACAAACCAACACAGAGAGAAATATGCCCAAAACCCCCAAAATATCCCATAAGATGTCCACTTTCTTTCGTGTGCTTAGCCCAGACAAGTTTCAAATCCTCTGAAAAAGCTGTCTGGCAGGACCTCAGTTACCTGCTCACTTGGGACAGAGATCTGTTCATAACATCAGAAATTTGCTTTTGTAGATTTGGCTTTCTTGGAGAAATAGTTTGTGTGTACCCTGGAAAATTAAAATCTGCAGTTCTTTGGAGAGTCTTCTCTTTTAAGCCACTGATTTTCATTCATGCTTGCTTTTCCTTACAGCAGTCAAGTGAGTATACAGATGCAGGCAGGAGATAGACCAACAACCAGATCTTCACACTCTATTCACAGAGTATTCTAAGAAAAGTCTTAAATTCATCACAATAGGTACTTGATCATGGAAATAAATCTCATGGGTTTTCTTGAGTATTTATTTGGCATAAGTGCCCTATCTCTGCAGATTGTCACCTGCCTGTGGTCTGTGTGTCAGTGTTCCAAATCCCTCGTTGCAGCTCTCAGAGGACTTTCATTGAGTTGCAGCAATTCCCACCTGGCACGTTCAGACCATCCACCTTGCAGTCTGTTCCCCTACAACTATGTGGAACTAAAAACATTTACCTGAAAGGTTTGAGGACATGGTAACTTCTAAATGCATTTAAAGACTGGCCAAGCAGTTTTCTTTTGCTACCTAGTTAGGAAATTCTTTTGTTGAAACAACTGAAGTAGGTTTCAGATAGTGGGTGTGAGGGGAAAAAAAAAGCTTTAATAGCTACTGAAATACAGTATTTGCTTGTTTTGGTTAATTTTGGATTTTTTTAAAGGATTACTTTTCCAGGAGGGATGGTAGGTTTTTTTTCTGCCTTGTGTTTGCTGCATGTTCTTTGGTCATATGGTTCTTCAAGTTACTTAAAATCATGAGCAGTCTTCAAATATCATTGCAGCTTTCTAAATGATGGAGAGTTATGTGTTTTGGCAGGGCTGCAGTCTCCTTCGCTTTCTTCGTGGCAATGCATTTAGTCGTTCTGTTATTGTCTGTGTGGCAGCAGTAGTCACAGATTGTTGTAAAGCTAGGGCTCCAGTGGGAAAGATGATACAAAAAAACTCCAGAGGAGGTGATTAATATCTTAAAAACTGTGGTTTTTAATACCTTGTAATTTAGAATGCAATAAGGGAGCTAACCTAAAGGAGGGAATATGATAAGGAAGATGAGGGCAACTATAGCAATATATAATGATATAAAGTTTCTATATACGTAATATTAAAATTCCATAAAATTTATCAGCTTAGAATAAAAAGTCTCCCCTGCAGCATATATAGAATAACTGCTACAAAAACCCCTTTAGGAAGCTGCTGTGCAGATCTACACTGTTGTGGCTTACTCTATACAACTATTTTTTCTCTTTAGATCTATACAGAGTTTTATAATGCATCTATACTGTGATAAAAGACTATTTTTATATGTGTCAAGGAAGAAAGCTGTATAAATTGTATGAGATGTTATTCTCAGACTTAATGTAATATTTCGTAGCTGGAGTGACTCAAGATCTGCTTATATTTCTCCTTATATCAAGTCATTTTCTGTTAATCTACTGTTCCCATGCAAGTTTGCAGACAGAAGGCTTGTAGGTGAAAAGCTCTCCTTTAGTAGGGCTGACTGCTGAGGGCTGTTCTTTTCTCATTACTTTAACTGAGCTATTAGGTATTAAAGAATGTAGACTGGAATAACTAATGAAATATATTGGAATTTTAAAGGGAAAAAAGCCTATGTAAATGTCATAACTTAGTTGTCTAGACCATAAGAAATTCTTCATTTTCTAACTGATTTATCTGCTGTGAAACATAGAAATGCTTACTCATACTAATTAATGAGAAACAGATGAAAATCAAAAGGATGATTTTTTTTTAATATTTCAATGAAGATCAGAAACTTATGACACAGGTGAGACATATGTAAATGATACAACTCTAGTAAATTCAGTGAAGCTATTCCTGCTTAGGCTGGATGGATCATCTATGCCTACCTAGCCCATGTCAGGCAGACAGAAGAATGTTATTGAGGCATTTTGTTTGGCCCATCCACTTCCTATGCAGCTACTCATGCTCAGTTACTAAGCATGCTCAGCCTTACCTGGCAATGAATTAATCCATACACATGCTTGAATAAATGCTAAAGAGAGTTCTTCCAGCTCTGTCAAGGTCAAAAAGAGAAATTCTCAAGGGTGTCTTTAGAATTGCCTACAAAAGGAGACACAGATATACTATGATTTTCCAAACCAGTTTGTTATACTTTCAGTATCTGCATGAATGTGAGAAATGGTTTTACTAGAAATGGGCTTAAATTCCTGTTTAGGAGAGTGTGGGGGTATTATTTATCTTTAGAAATGTACTGTAATGTTTATACATTAACTTCATAAAAGCCTGTGTGTTTATACAAACTGGAAGATGAAGGAAACAGACAAAGACAATAGCTGGCATGCAAGATTTCATAAGTAATAGCAATTTCAGTCACATTAACCACTTTTAAGTATGTGTGAAAGAAAGCAATAGCCAAGAAAATGGCCAGAATCAAAATGGAGTTCCAAGGAAAACATCTACTACACACTAAACTTCCATGTTTTTACTGACATCATAAAATTTCAGGAATATCCAATGTTCTGATTTAGACAGAACTTGAAATTTACTGGTTTAAAATGTGACATACAGCCTTCCCCCCCGCCCATCCATTACATTTAAATGTATCAGAAAAGAAAGGAGCTTCAGTTTGATGGATGTTTCACAGGCCCAAGGGCCAGGATGCTCAGCTTCTATTTATAGCTTTGTCAGTGACACGTGTGATCTTGTGTACAGCAATTTGGGTGTCTCGGTAGGCTGCAGTCTGAATCACCTTAATTCATAGATGGTAGTAAAAATGGAGGCATTTAGAGTCAGTGAATTCTTCTGCATTTTTGAGATGCGTGTTTTTACACTGTGCTTATGATGAATAGGAACAGAAATTACATCTATCCTTTGAACAATAAATATCAGAACTGCAGATTACATTATATGGATGAGACCTAAATGTAGAATAATATTTATCCCTAAGATAATGTCACGGAAGCCAGTAGGGCCTGTGAATTTAAATATTAAACATGAATATCTGTAATGGAATCTAGCAATTCCACACAAGACTAGAAGCTGAATTTGCTCTGAGTAAGCAAATCGGCAATACAATGTAGAAAGAAAGAAAAATATGATTAGGATGGAAAGTCTTATGTGTTACAGTGGTTTATTTAATAAAAGACAGTATCATCGTATAAATGTCTTTCATAAGCTGTTTAATCTCTGTCATAAAAGTTACATGTATTTCTTCTTGCAGCCCTCTTTAAAAGTTTGCTCGAAAAATCAGTTCCATAGAGGAATACAAAGCCATTACATTCATGATCAGTTTACATGCAATTAATGTTGTGTATTAGTCTCAGGTGGAATTAGTCTCATGCTCTTCTGTTCACTTTTTGGAAGTTAGCATTCCCCTTCCCCCTAGTTGATAATTTCCTTCATATGTTCTGGTAAGATCTGTGCTAGAAAATTCAACATGGTTAATATTAATTTTATTTTCTAAGAATTTCCATGCACGTTCAATATTCCTATGTCTCATTCTTCCTATGTCATCTGCTTTTCATAGCGACAATTCTTCTTTCTCTTCCAAGGCATGCCTCTGCACTTGGTGCTGCTAATACCAATTGTTTTCTAATCTGTACCACACAAATCTGCAGTATTAGTAAATACTCTTCAAATTATAATATATACTGGCAATACCTTTCAGTTTCTGTCATTCTCACTCCATACATTTGCACAACTAGCTGTTTTACAGAAAGTACAATGATGGTATCAAAAGTTTTCAATATTGGTTTTCCAGGATCATCACTAATAGCTTCAATCCTTGTAGTTTACCTATCTAGAAAAGATATTTTGTCTCCCTTTTAGCTAAGTGCATCTAAAACCCCCTCAGGTTCTATTTGATTAATAAACCTATTGGGTTTTATTGCATTTACTGATTACTTCTGCAAGTCCTTTGTTTTTGCTTTCTTTAGAACATATCCTTGAAGAGTGCTGAGGTCAAACCAACAGGCCTCTTGCTACCTGGGTAAGTTTTCTCCTTTCTAAACCATTCTGTGTTCAGTTTTCCAGCTATTTAGTGTCCCCTTGAAGTTGGTTGCTTCGTTTGGGCAAGCCATGTTTCTCTCCCATCTTTTCTTTTATCAGTTTGCTCAGAACTAAGGAAGGATTTCTGGAGAATCTTCAATGTGTTATGAAACTTCATAATTTTGCTATGCCTGATAGATAAGGACCTTCATCTGTGTAACTCTTCTCTAAAAAATTCTTTTTCTCTTTCTCTTATTCTGGTGCACCTCTTCTGTAATTTTCTTTCTCTTCCTGGATTTCTCAGTCTCCTTTGGGCTGAATTCTTTTGGGATCCTCCCTTGTGGGGAGCCCTCCTTATCTCAGTTCTTTAGGTTTGAAGAAAACTCCCAAGCTCATTTCATTAGAATCTTGTTTCTCATGTTTATTAGAAGGTCATTACAAAACTTGGCAGGTCTCTCCAGACTAGCTGCACAAGGTTAATTCTTTGCAATCTGGTACATTTCTTTCTTCTGATGGTACAAGGCCTTGTGTCTCACTTTGTGCTTGAAAATACAAAATGGCTCCGAACTACGTCGTTCTTTTATCTTTATACTTATTCTTACCCAATTAACAATAGACACGTATATTATTTTTCTTAATGACCCAATGACCCATAACCTGTGTGCTGCACTGTGGCATTTTCTAACCAATCACTTACTATTACCCAAATACATCTAGGAGAAGAACGTGAAGAAGAAAGAAGGACAAGAGACAACACCCTAAATCCTCCATCTTGTCTCCTGTTCTCTAAACTAACTTTTTCACCCAGTGACTTAAGAAAACCCTCTAATCTACACACTTACACTTTTAGCTTTTTCTGCCTAACTTCAACAGTTGCTCTCATGTATCACCATGAAAACATGCTCATGAATTTCATATTATATGAAATTCAGTGTTTTTCTGGATCTTAGAACTAAGTATCAGAAACAAGGGCACACACTCTATATCTCAGACTCCAACAATCTGTGAAGGCCTAAAACACCTGACAACCATATGGCAACACACTCTTCAGTATGTACCTGATGAATTATACACCAACACCATGGATTAGAAAATATTAGGAAGTTCTTTCCACCTCAGTGAAAGTTATGGGGAAAGAATCTCTGTTCACTTTACTGAAGGTGTAGTAATTTCATTCTTAACAATGTGTTCTAATCACGTCTCATATGTAAAGGGGATTAAGAGATAGCAATTTAAAACAAAAGTTGCTTGAGGGATTAAAACTTAATGCAAGTTTTAATTAGCCCTAGTTGTTCATGGTCTTAGTGAAACTGGAAATTTTTGGAGGTGGAATAAAGTGTCTGAGAAGGAAGATAACATATAAAACAAAGCACTCATGATTAAAATAAAGTGGAAGTGGATGCAAGACTCCTTGTAAGACTTTAGAGCCTATAAAAATATTTAATTTTCAATTAAACTAAAGCTAAAATAAAATAAGATTGCTTTTTTTTTTGGGGGGGGGGGTTGGGAGTGGGCAGTACTGGTAATTTTCATTGGAAGATTTCACTGGCCATTACTGTTGAATTCCAAAAGATTTTGAGGAATACATTACTGGTAACTAACTCACATTTTCTGTTATGACTGCTGCAGTGCTACTGATTTGAAAACTCATTTGTCATATAATAAAATGTATAGCTATATTGGTTTACAGTTCCCATGGCAGCCTCTCCAGCTCTAAAGATGGTATCAGCTGGCAGACTGTTATGTATCCAATGGTTGCAAAAGCTGGATTTCCTCCTACCACTATGTGTTTGTTTTAATGACATCATCCTTAAAACCAAAACTGAAATATTACTCATTTTGGAAAAATTCATGAGAAAGAGCAACAATCTTAGAGAATATTCATGCACAAAGTCCTAGTCCCTGTACTTCAAAATCTGTTAGTTTGTGTTCATTGCATAAACAATTGCATAAATTTCACTTGTTTAAATATCCATCCCAAGTCATGAAGCAAAATGAGGTCCTATGTGCCATGAATATGCTAAAACTCTGAAGAAGAAAATAATATGTTTAAAAGATAAATACTAAATATCACCTCATTTGTTTTAGAGCTTGTCACAACTTAAGTGATTACTCTTTTCAGTGTTTCCGACAAATTCCTACAAGAAATGGGCAAACAGTAGGTTCCCAGCATTCTGTAGTTTACCTTGAGTGAATGCCTTTACCCAGTTATGAAGGAAGCAAAGAGCATTTTGATATTTAAATCACTGATCATAATCTAAAAAAAGTTCACAGATAAAGTTGAAATAGGTCTTTAATGAACACACCTGTGTTTAATTCAGTTTTGACCACTGATTCTCAAGACAGTGGAATCAAAATCAAAAAGACAAAGAGCATTATGGGAGTCAGAAAAAGGATGTTGAGGCATGAGGTTAAATTGACAGGTATAAATTTCTGTTCTTACATAAACTGAAAAATTAAAGAGCCTTTGTGATTTATTCTTTTTCGACTGTTAAAAAATCAAGAATGAGATATTTATTATAATTAAAAGTTGATGCTATACTGCCAGAAAGTGATATGTAATTGCCAGCATGTATAATTTATAGAGGTTTGTGGTAATTGAGGGAGAGGGTGGTTTTATGCAAAGATTTAGTATTGAATTAAACTGCTGGAATAATAGGTATAACATTATCAAGCAAAATGGTAGTTACAATTATGTGTATGTCTCGATTCTTACACAATTTCTTTAACAAGAGTGGTTTTTCAGTATACCGGTCTAGGTTCTTAGGTCATAAAATTACCCTTTTTTCTTCTGATTAAGTGGTTGGGTTTTGTAAAAATAAATTTTCACTTTTCACTGTATTGAGAATTCTCATGAAATTAGATGAGGTGCTAGACCATTCCATATAGCAATTAAATAATCTTTTAATGGCTATAATAATACTTATTCTAAAGGGTTTTCATGATTCACTTTAACTAATGGACTGTTTTCAGATACTGAGCTGGATGATGCTAAAGAAAATAAAATTAGTTGTATTATTTTTCTCCTTGAAATATCATGTACAGGCACTGGCAATGGGAAATTATTGATCTATCTAGCAAAGACCTGTAATAGCAAACTTCCATGGCTCTTTATGTATTTAGCAGCATCTAATGTTAGTTGAGTCCAATTTATGCAAACAGTTTTATAACCACAGCTGCTGTGAGTTCCAACTCAGCATTAAAAAAAATCTTGTGCCATAAGTGTACACCTGTGCACTACTTCTGAACTCCTTGACGGAGGAGTCCACCATTCCAACTTTGTGCAGATAGAGAATTATGATGGTGGCGGAGCCTTCATTCCATCACCTTTCTTTACTCAAAATGCTGGTCAATAGAGCTGTGCTAAATTCTTTCCTTCTTTACTTCCATTAGCATGGTTACAGTACTGATACATTAGGTGATGTGTGCTTAAGAGATCTGCATGATTTTTAGATGCCTGCCTAAAATTGACTCAGAGCTGCTTGCCTAAATACCTTTGGGAACTTGTGATTTTTTTAATTTGAGATAACGCTAGAAGAAGGAAAAAGAAAATATCCAGAGTGCTTTCAGACTGCTTATCTGAGTTGTACATGCCTTTTGTAATACAAGCAATTTTGATCCAAATGTTCAATAACATTTCGTCTCTGGGATCTAGATATTGCCTACATCACATTATTTTATATAGTGAAAAGGAAGATTAGAATTACTAAATGGGATCTATAAAGACAAATACAATGTAAAGATGTAAAAATACATAGTGGTTTATATTGCTCCTTTTAAACAGATCTCAAGGCTTTTCTATGTAACTGCAGCTGGTTTAGAACTGTAGGGGTGCATTCCTGAATTACTCCATAAGAGGCTTAAAGGAAGTGTTCATTCAAAATGTAAATGCATAAAGAAGGCTACCTGAAGACAACCTGCAAATGTTAGCTTAGGAAATTAATATACATTACATTTTTCCATTCTTCGGCATGAAAATATGTTATCTTCAAAGATATATTATAGTTCCCAAATCATGTAAACTCTTTTTTAACTTTATATTACCAGAATTCAAATGGCCCAGAACCTTATTATAATTACATACTGTGCCATATTTCTTTTGATAGGTAGCTGAATGAAATGCATGTCACCTCTTGGTCTGTAGGCTGTAGAAGATCTGCTAACTGGGAGAAGTCACTGCCGATGGGTTGATTCACAGTGAGGTTCTCACTTTGCTGAGAATATGCCATGTGTGAATAACACTGCATTCTCTTGCCATGTTGCATCTAAACTGTTGCAATTCCACTACATCCTCTCCCACAAAATACTATGAAGCAGTTAATGAAGTGGAGAATGGTAGTTGTTCTATAAGGTGATATTATGCATTAGTATGAATCTAATCACATAACATCTTTTAAGTGTTCTCGTTTTGCCAAATTCACTAGATTCCCCTCATGGGTTTATATTGGGGGGTTTTTGTTTTGCTGGTTTTGGGGCCTTTTTGTGACCCTAGATGCATATGTATGCACAATTTGTGTAGAAACTTAAACTGGGATGCACCTACTGTTAGGCTACACGTCTTCAGAATTGCAGAAATAGCTTTTTCCTTGTGAGTATATTAAGACAGTCATGAGCTGTTTTCATGATTGTTATACTGCCTGACACACTGTTCCTACTATTAATATTGATGATTTTTAACTTACACTCAGAACAGAGCCCTCGTTCTTCCTACAATGGAATAATAATTTATTGATTTGATTTTGCTTGAAATATCATCCTGTTTCAAAGGAATTTTCCCCTGAGAGCTCCTGCACTGAAGGTGGCAATGGTGTGCAGTTAAAGGGACACAGGAAATTCCCAGTGTTAACCTTCCAAATAATGGCTAAACTGGTGATTGCAGAAATTCTACATCTGGCTGAAAAAAATGCATGTCCTGGACTACAAGGTTCAGGAAAATGTGGGACAGTGCTGGGAGTGAAACTCAAGAGAAAGCTTTATTTCATTCCTTATTCCACAGCTCCAACCTCAATTCCATTCCTTTCACTCGATTCCTAAATTCCATTGCTTTCACATTTTGGGAACAGCTTCTTACTACTGAAGCCGTGTGAGAAATACGTTACTGAATTTAGAAAGTAGTAAAGCTCTTCTGAGTACTGTAAAAGTGATGATGATTAATGCAAGAGTTGTAGTCAGCCCTTCAAATGCTCAGTATAGCTTCTTTCTTCCTTTGCTGTTCAGAGTAGAAAAGAAATAGGGATGGCTGAAAGCTCTAGGAGAACTGGTCACAATGAATGGTTGTGCAGACTGTTCCTCCCTACTTTAACTGTTCTATAGCTGCATTAATCCCCACATTTAATAGGCTGCTGATACAATATTCTGCATTGCAAAACACTGAAATGAACAGCTGCTGTTAGTGGAATAATTGATTCTAAGAAATGTGGAAGTTCTCAGTCAAAATGGGTGGTAAGACAATGCTTCTGAAACCAGCATTAATGTATTTGGTGTCTGTGGCCCCTGATGCTGCCCCACTGGCTGATGAGGCCACTGACATGTCTGTGGGAGGTAAGGTCAGAGTGCAGGATGAGCATTCTTCCACGTAGCTGCATTAGTTCTACTGGTCCTGCTGAGTAACAAGGAAATATGCAGGCTAGGCAGCAACACAGAAAATAATCTGAACTCTTGCCCGAGATCTCTATGTCTTCTAAGTGCAAAGTTTTGTAGGTTATTTTTTTATATCTGGAGGATTTAAACAAGGGAACATTAGTGCAACAAGGATATACATAAAACTGTAGGGAGTTTGGCCCTATTTTCCTTTCATTTCTACTCAAGCAGTGCAATTTTGTACCTTGCATGTGTGGTTCAATATATTTCTTCCACTCATTTATCCCTTCCACTCATTTATCCCTCATCCTGTAATGTGAGCTAGGGAGTCTGTTTCACCTTTTTATCCTTACCCTTCTCATGTCAAAGCCACCTATCCAATCTTTTGTTTATATTTCAAGAGTTGGGGTTTTCCTGTTCCCTTCTGACCTCATCACTGACATGGTTGTCCTATGCTCCTGATACTGATCGCCCTTCATCTGCTGCCTCTCATATTCCCTTTCTGGGTATTTTGTGTGCTACTCTTCCTCCGTGCCTGCTGCTGTGTTCTTTCACACAGTGTCACTGCAGTGGCACAGCATTGCCTTGTCGGGCGGGACTCTCACACGGGGCACGGACGCTCCTGCCCGGCGGGGCTCACAGCCCTTTCCCCTCCCCAGGCAGCCCCGAGCTGTCCCAGCCCCGCTGCCGCGGGACCCGCGGGTAACAGACGGCCGGGGTGACAGAGGATGTCCCTGTCCAGGGTCCTGAACGCTGCCTGGGCTGGCACCTGCCGCCGCCCTTCCTTTACTGGCTCTGCTACTGGTGGTAATGGCAAAGAAACGGAGGTATCTTCGAAAGCTGACTTCCAAATTTCCTGTTTAATATGGAATAAAGTTATAAACTGGCTAAGATACAGTTTCATGTATCTATCAAGTAAGAAATCTTAGAAAAATGACATGAGGGAAGAGAATAGTACTGCTTAAAATGAACTTGGTGTCTTGTTTTTATTAATCAAGCTTGCTGTTTTTGTCAGATATCAGCCTTTGATCTTATGAGCATTCTTCAGGGACATCATGGAAAAACTGAGAGCCAGATTGTAATTCTCTCATGAGTATGATGCAGGAGTAATTGAACTGAAGTCAAATTAAACTAATGTGAAACAGATGTAAGTGGGTTCAGACAGGCTCAGCATTCTGCAGCTTTACTTAATATTTTCTTACATGGCAAAAAAAAAATACAACCTACTAATACACTAATAATGTGCATGTGCTTTTGCTAATAGAACAAAAAAAGTGAGGGAACTACACTAGAGTCCCTGCTGGCCATACAAAGGGGCTCATACAAAAGGTATCTGAAAGCTGGAGTCTGGCTAATGAGGAATGGATACCGGAGAAGAGCCAAGAATGGTGAAGATGATTACAGATTGTGAGCCAGGTATCCCCTTTCCTCTTCTGGCACTTAGATGACTGATGTGTTAGGATGTGAGAGGCGGGATCAGAGTGTATTTTGTTTAGTGTCACTGGCCGAAGGAACTGCAGATAGGCTGTGGTACTATCCCAGCATAGTTTTTTGCTGATGTGTACTTGCCTCAGGCAGATTCACTGAAACCATTTCTGCCAATCAGTAAATTTTCTATTTAATGGATTAATCCATGAAATAAGGAAAACATGGCACCACAGGCTATAACTTAAAAAGTGATAAGAAACTCCACACAATAGAAGACAATAAAAACAACAGGTTGTATTTCCTTGTGCAGTCCTGATTCTTAGTTAAAGCTCTGATTCCTAATAACACTAAGCCTTCTGAAAACTATTTGAACAAGAAGTTTTCAGGTTATCCTAAAGAGAAGGCTTTAAATGTTCTCCTTAACAGAAAGCTTCCTGGAGAATAGGAAGTTATAAAAGAATTCTGCGCTGGATCATGTCCAAATTAATACTACTGCAGAATGAATTCATAGAATATAAAGAACAGGATGCAATTCAGTTGAGTTGCTGTCTTGATCTCAGAGTAAATAACAACACTCGTGTGGCAATAAACTGACTGAAGAATAATCTTCACAATTAGAAATACCAGATTTCAAACAACTACATAGTTAACCATAAACTGAATTTTTACATACACAAATGTACATTGTTAAGTGATGACACAAAGACTGTCTAGACTTCCACCTAGCACTGTCTCATTTCTTCAGAGCATCTAAGAAAGGGAGCATACAAGTTACAGATGATATCTACTATCTGCTATCAAGGATAAAATAATTTTTCCATTCCTGCTCACTAGAGGTAAGTAGGCATTTATGAACCTTTTTTTCTATGGCTTTCTTTGAATTACATCAAATTCACTTCTAAATCACTCATGCCATATTATTAATGAATAGTAAAAGGGCACTTAGCATTTTATTCTTTTTTTCAATGAAATGACTTGTAATAGAAAGCTTTTTTTCCATTGTGTTGTGACTGTCACAGGCCCTGTCCTGTAAGGCACTGATTTTTCAGCTTTGAGAACATTAAGTCTGAACAATACACCCTGAATGAGAAGTAAGAATTTAGGAAGACCAGTCAAATACTGAAAATTCTTATTCTTGGTGATCTTTCATTTAAACTTTAAACATTACTGAATCCACTTAGCTTATAAAAGTTGACAGAGTAACAGCTTGAAACACTATAGCTTCAAGGCACCAGTTCTCCCTGTCATAAGAATATGACATCACTGAGGGGTGAAAGGCCTTTTATTTGCATAAGATAATAGTTACGTTTCTATGCAGCAGCTGTGCTGTCAGTGAAAGATGCCAAATCTATCTCTGGAGTAACCTCATTGATTTTAAATGAGTTACTTTGGGAATAAATTGGCCCACTCAATAAAATTGCAGATTTGAGACATTGAAATAATTGAGCAAGTTTTTCATGATCATTACATGGTTAAAAAAATTGCAAAACAATTACATTTTGTCATGTATTTATGTACCTGATAGACCACAACTGATTTGCCACAACATTTTTCAGTCATGTAGGTAGAGCAAGTATCTAGAGATTACAGACATTTCTTGGGAATATGGGAACATTAAAGGGATACAAGAAACATGAATATGGTATTGTGTCATTATTATCTATTTAGTGTTACAGTAAGTCAAACAAATATGAGATGTCTCCATCATGTCATTTTCATGGCAATTCCTCTTCTTTAGACAGTATCAACCAGGACGTATTTCTGGAAATGAACCTGAAGAATTCACCTCCAGACTATAGACTTCTTGCATGTCTTAGCAGGAATTTAATGCATCAGTGGACTGTTTCAGTTTTATTATCTTAGGTGAGTTCTCAGTGGACAGGTGTCTGTGGCAGAATACACTATCAGTTAACTGCTGATAGTTATGGCAGAGGGACAGAGTAGTGCTTGGGTTAGGGTGACACGATTGAGTAATATTTGTGTGTTAGATTTTCCCTGGTAATGTAAAAGGAAGATACCAGTAAGCTGGAAACTTTTGCATGCTAAAGGAAAGTTATTTACATGCATATATATATTATGCATGTGTGTGTATAAATGCATGAATTGTTTTTTATTGATACATATTTGATAAATGATCTTGTTAAGGGTTCAGAACACATCTGAAGCCTTTCAGGTTACTGTAACCATAATTCAAGTGATTACACCGCACAGTTAGCAAAGGCTACCCTCACTTTTGTTCCCACTCAGTTTGCAGAAGTAATGTCAACAGAAATCCCGAAACGTGTTCAGAATGCATCATGGTTTGCTTGCAAGGAAATACCTTGTGCTCTTGATGTCATCACTGCAATCATCTCAAATTGAAGTCTGACTGAGCAGGCTCATTATCATTCTCACCATGTCCTCCCTTAGAGCAGCCTCTCCCTCCTCCTCCTGTACAGCACAAAACAAGAGCCACAGGGGTGCTCAGATTAGGGGAAGGAGAGACTCCTAGCACCTCCCCTGAGAACACTTGCTGCATTGCTTCCATCCAGTTTCTTCAAACTGCATGCTGCTTTACAGGACCTTGCACACCACTAAATGAAAGTGTGGATTCCCCAGTACTGATTTCCTCTTCCTGTTTAGGGTTGAACAAAGACTGGGAAAAAGCATGGATTTAGTTTCACAATTTGGATGTGAAAAGAGTGTGCCAACCTTTACAGTAAGAGTTTCTGGAGGAGAGTCACATATTTTGGGCTGCTTTGGGTTTTGTTTTTTGTTGGTTGTTTTTTTTTTTTTTATTTCACAAGGGTAGATGTCTCCTGTTTGTTCTTAGGAAGTTAGCTAACATTTGAGCAACAGATAGAAAAGAAAAACAGAAAAAGGGCAGTTGAGAAAAAAAGTATAGGGAAAATGCAAGGCACAAATTATTATAGGCACTAGGTTTAGATCCCAACCACATTCCTGAAAATTCAGAAGGTCTATGGACCTCTGGATTGATTCTAATATGGATCTCTGACCATGACATATGAGAATTTGTGGATATCTCCACTAAACCATCCCCTGTGGATGATCCCCTTCACACAATGAGTTGATTTCCACTGTGGAAGAGAATAGGCAGGACAGGGTTAACCTCACACAGTTTTCCTCCAGGCCCCCAGAGGGGCTGAGGTTTTGTTTTCCTGGCTAAGGGAGGGGAGCTGGGGCATGTATTGTAACTGGAACTGGAGACCGTTCTGGTGTTACTAGCCTGTTTTTGGTTTGAGGGAAAGCCTGGAGAACGAGGAAGAGAAGGGAGAATGCAGATCTGGAAAAAAGCAAGTGCCTGCTAATTGCACAAGTGTCCTCCGTTTCCCCGAAGGCCCCTGACAGCTTAAGGGAGCTTTGAGGTGCCTCCAGCCTCCTGCCCCCTCCCTGCAGCTTGGCCACATCTTACAGCCCCGCGGTGCCAGGCATTGCCTTGACGGGAAGTGTCTGTCCCTGTCCACGGTGCGGATCGGGGACAGAAGGGGGATCAGGGGTCCCCTGGCTTTCGGGGTACCCGGTCCTCCTCCCCAGAGCCTGCAGGGGCTCGGACGATCCCCTGCCCTTCCCCTCCCCCTGCGCTGCAGAGCCTCTGGATGCTGCCGTACTCCTGCCATGTGCTGCCGCCGCCGCTACTGCTGCTCGTAGCTTAGTCGAGCGTGTCTCCGGCTGCAAACTCCGCCAAACAAGCCTTCATTCCCCTCCCGGGAAGGATACCTCGTGAGTACCAGCCGGAGCCCGTCCCCTCCCTAGGCACCCCGCCACTGCCTCTTACAAAGGGACTCGCAGGCTCTCCCCACCCCCTTTTTATGCCAGTGCAGAGAGGGGCTCCGTGAATTCCCTCCAAAGCTATAGGGTGGCTCCCTCCTCCTCCTTCTCTTCTTCCTTCTCCGGCTCTCTTGGGCGAGCCAGGCGGCTGCTGCATTGAGCCGGGGTGGTCCCCAGCCTCGCCCCTGCCTCGCCCCAGCCATGCTGCTGCAGCTCACGCCCCACGGCTGACTTTTGCTACCCCTCTAGTGCCCGGGGCTGAACTGAGGTGCGCTCATTTTTGGGGGATGGCTTAGGCTAGGGAGCTTGTGCACGTGTGGGAGGTGTCTCTGGGGGTGTGGGGGGCTGGACGACTCCCCGATCCTTGCAAGCCTGCGTTCTCTCCAGCCCGGGTTCCCCTCGGGTGGGCGCAGCAGAGGGGCCGCGCTGCAGCGGGGACCCGCCACCCTGACATCTGCAGGTGGACGGGGCGAAACAGCTGCGGGAGCCTCCCCAGGAGCCAGCAGCACCCTGGACCCGCTGCCTACCTCAGTCTGCTCCGTTCCTGCTCCTCCAGATTCTCTCTGGTCCTCAGTCCATCCCTTATACCCCTCTCTGTGCTGGGGTGCCTGCAAACCCCTCCGCTCCACTCCCCTGCCCGCCCTTCCCCACCTTCTTCGATTTATTTGTGTATTTCTTTCCTTGGCAACCACCAGTTTCCCTCTGTCAAACAGCGCAGGCTCCCTATAATTTGAAATTAATTTGTTTGACTGCAGCATCGAGACAGGAAGGTTGGGAATTTATTTAATTCTTTTTACTCCCTTTGCAAAAAGGAAGCAATGAAATTTCCAATTGAGACTCCAAGAAAACAGGTGAACTGGGATCCTCAAGGTTGGTGATTCTCTATTACTATCATTACTACCGTAATAACAATATTATTATTCCTTGTGTCTATTGACTCGTGGGAGACTATGTGACTCCAGATGGGAGGAGGCGTTGGATGTTTGCTTCCCATGAGCATAGCTCAGTCTTTCTTGCTCAATCCTATAGCAGTGCATTAGAAAATGCTACTCAGAGATGGGGTTGGGTGGCTGCATGGCTAAAACCTCTTCTAGGTGTAAGTTTTTCAGTTTTATATTTGATATCTCTCTTGCCTCCCCCTCTCCCTTTTTCTTGAGTATTTTCAAGACAAACTTGGCTGGCATGGCAGTGATCTCTGGCTCACAGCATTGTTTGTTTTATCAGTGCTTCCTTTGTTGTTTCTAGTGATCATTGTCTCTGCTAAATGGGTGGTACAGGAGTGGACACAGATGCGAGTGCTTGTTCAGGGCTCCTTGATGGCACATGTTTGTTGGCAGGAGTAGAATGCCGCAGCAATACAACCTTTAGTGTGGACAGACCTTTAGCCTGGATGGTATAAAATGACACATTAAATAAGGGAGCCCAAAGGGACCTTTACACTCTTTACTGTGTCTTATTAACAACTGATCAGCCCAAGTGGATAGTTTGATTAACTACATAGGTACATTTGGACTCAATCTTAGGGAATGTGCTTGTGTGATGGTGGAATGAGATGATATACACCAGTGCAGGGGTTTTCAATAAGATGATCCAAGTAGTATTTAAAAATAAAACATAGTCAAATACTCTCCTTGCCTGACACAGGGAGAAGATTCATCTGCATCCTACAGAAGTGACTGAAAAACCTCTATTGGTAATTTGTACACTGGTGTGTCATATTTCTGTGCATTGGTACAGGGGCAGAACAACTTGAAGCCATTGCTCAGGTTTGCAGCAGAACTGCTGTCAGCCAGTAGCTGTACAGCAGTGCTTGCAGGAGTTATGAAGAGATAACATGGGCTTTGATTATTCCTCTTAATTTGGATTGATTTTAGTGTTCAATTTGTCTGTCATCCTCCATGTATTCACATTTACAAAATGAAACATTGGAAACAGTTTCTCATGTTATAGAAAGAATACAGTAGAACGGCTGTACACACAATTCAGGTTTAGTTTAAGCCTTAGTACATCTTTAATTAGGTGAAGGCTGAAATCAAAACATCAACCTCCTCTGCCCTCATCTTCCTAATGAACACATGGATAGTAGTGCTAACAGAGATATGATTATTTAAATAACAGTATATTCCTTATCCTAGGGTCTAAATTCTTTGTGGTGAAAACTTGCTCTATCCAGGTGCTTTTCTAAATGTGTGTTTGCTGTAGCTTACTTTAAGTCCATTTCATGAATTGCAAAATGTATTTTAATGCAAAAATCTCTTTCCTTCTTTCCTCTGACAAGGCACACAGGAGGACGTATGGATGACATTCTGTGTGCAGCTCCTTTGCTTGGCAATCATCTTTAAAACATGGATTCAACAGGTGGTTGGCCACAATTTACTGATGTGACAAAACCACAGAGTACTTTAGCAGTTAAAAGACCCCAAGCCCAGCAGGTTTCCTCTCTGTCAAACTGAATGCCTGCTAAAAACTTCAGAATCCTACCAGTTATTTCCCCTCAGTGTATTGACTTTGTTAGGCAGATAGAAAGGATGCTGATGTATTGCCAAGGAGGAAGCAAAAAAGAGTTATTTTCTAATTCTCCAAGAGACTCAGAAAACAGATAAAATTTGGTGAAATGGAAAAAAGGCAATTTGGCAAGGAAAAACTAAGTCCCAATCTTTTTACCAAGAGAGGAACAGTGCAGTGACACTGTACTCACATAGTCCCACTTAAGAATTATGTGTGTAGAAGACAAGGTAGATCAGAGTTCTATTTTTTTGAAACAAAAATATATTTATGTAGATATGTTATCAATGATCTACATGAAATAACTAAAGGTCTAAAATGAATTTTACAATCACATATGTAGTCTGTTCTCTGCACATACAAGAATGATGTCATGTTTTGCATGCTAGGCGGTATCTCTGGAGTTAAGAGCTGAAACAGCTTTTCTCAGATGCAAATATCAACATGTAAAAAGTTGAAGGGAAGGGATGCAGACTTCTAAGTATTAGAGCACACAGTTCATGTCCAGTCAGTATTCACACTCTAATACCAGACTCATTTCAGAGTGTATTTTATGATTATGCACTGCTCTTGTTGTCAGCCAGAAAACATGCAGTTTCCATAGCTTTGTCTAGTAGGAATTGTGATAACTTGTGCTAACAGTATTTGGAATAGATCAACTGATGCTCCTGGCAAGCAAGCTAGCAGCCCAAGGACATAAGTGAGAGCTATGGCATTCCAAAGACTGTTTAGACCTGATTATTCCAGGCAATATTTTCTAGAAATTATACACATTTCTAAAGGCTGGGAACCTTTTTGTGTAGATATGGCTGGCTTGGTATTGATGATATTGCTGCTTTGAACCCAGGTCAAAATGATAGTCATTGAAATGAATTAATGCTCAACTCCATAATGCTGACTAAACTCCAAATATTTACATAGGCAGATAGATTAGGGGCTGCTGGTAACTTTCATCTGGCATAGAACTGGAATTCTCAGTTAGCATCAGCAAAGATCAATATAGAAAGACTTTGTGGAGAGAAGATGTTTAAAATAATAGAATTGAGATGAAGAATGGTCTGTCAGGTAGTGGGAGACTGGTTTCTTAGCCATTAAACTGGTACAATCAGGGCTTGGAGATGAAACTGTGATATTATCATGTATTATCTTCATGTGTCTTGGGCATAAAGTATATCTCTGTGTTACATGTAAATGCTGAGTGTGTCTTCTAGATAAACCAAATATTTAATAAATCTGGTAGTGTATAGGGTACAGATTCCTATGGTGAAGTCCCCATACTACATCAGGCAATCAAACTATGTGAACTCCTCAACAAACAGATCAAACTCAGTCACAAAAGTCATTGGGACTTGGTCTTAGCAATCCAATGTGAAATATGCCCTAGCATTTGATATATATTGATTAAAACCCATGCAATTTATATTCAATGAATGAATAGGGTAAGAAATTACTAAAAAAACCCCAAGCAGATACTTCAAGAATATTTTTAGGGAGTACTGTACATGTAGAGTAATAGTAAAGGATATCACAGTACTTGGCCTTACATTTTATTAAAACAAGCTTGCTGTTTTGTGTAACTGGTGAAATCAGTATGTATGTACTCAATCAGAAAACATTTGATCTGCCAATCTCTTTATTGTCACTTCTCACATTTGGTGCAATTTAAGTAAAGCAGTAATAACTGAAATTAGTGAAAGACTAGATTTTCAGTTTCATACTTCTTACAACCTCTCATCTATACTTTCCAGAATATAAGACTGGATTTTTAGCAGCATATGAAGACTTTAATTCTCATAATTGTTCATATCTCTCCCTCCTTGCAGTCCTCCTGCTGTTTGTTATACCCACCTGTTTTCTGTGGTTGAATTGGCTCATAATGTCTTTGCACATATATTTTTATATAGTACCTAAACCAGAGTTTTAGGTTCTGGATGTTATAGTAATATCATTTTTTTCCTAAAAATTATCTGCTTAAAATTGAATTTTTTTTTGTAGGAAAAAAATAAGAAAGATAGATGAGACAGTTTCACATATGCTTAGAAATTATCCCCAAGTGTGACTGTCTTTTATCGTGAGGGTGAGATGCCTTTTTCAAGGGAAGGATGTCTTTGTGATGTTCTTAGCAGGGAGTAAATGGAATTCAGTTTTGTTTGTACCTGTGTGCCTGCAGTTTCTGCTGTTACTGCAGTGATATGGATTGTCAGAGCCTTTCGGATATCCAGCTCAATGTTTACATCAACACTAAAGTTTTGGAACTTTGAAGTTTTCATTCAAGTTCCTGCATTCTTTCACAAATGCACTGTTTGCAGTTTTGAACTCTAAAATCACGTATTTATTACCATCTTTACAATTAGCATGGGAGTTAATGGTCTGTGGGAAATTCAAACTGTGGTTGAAAGTCTGGAGTTCCCCTTCAAATATTGCTACTGACTTACTGTTTAACCTTTGGGAAGCCACTTACCCTGTCATGTCTTCCCTTTTTCTAGATTGGAAAACAGGAATATTAATACTTCCCTAATGCACAAGGGTGTTGTGAAATATAATTAACTTGTTTAGAGCAATCTAAAATCTGCTATTGAGAGAAGAGCTTATGCATTGCAATTAAATGCTAAAACAATTAGGAGGGAGCAAAACAGCCTGTCATCGTTCACAGATCACGTCAATTAAGAAATAAGGTTGTCTCTGCACTTTGCAACTAGAGGAAACTAGTATCACTTAAGCTTCTTAACAGACAATTGAGTTTCCCATTAGAAATATCTAAACACCTTAGATATTGCCCAGCTGCTGCTTCAGAGAGGCTCAAATCTTCCATAGATCCTTTGTCACCAGCTTTGGGATTTCTCACTTCACCTGAGACACCTCAAGCAGCACTGGATACATGTGTGTGGGACAATGAACTGAGTCTCAAATGCCTTCATACAGATGTCAGGATTGGACCATCCCTTGATGACTGTTTGAAAAATCTTCAACATCAGTTCTCAGTACAAAGTAAATTGATGCTGTTGGTGAAGTGTTACTAACTGCTGCAGTACCTGCTTTTTCTATTCTTTTGTTTGAAGAGACCAATGCACAAGGTAAACTTGATTAGAAAGACATAGAGGAGTAGAATAAAGGTGTTAATTTCTGTCCTCTCTTTCCAAGAAGACATGTAAAAAGGAGTGGAATGCAGCTGTGAGTTAGACAATATCTTTCTGCACTATCAAGTTCGTTGTTACTAGCTCAGTAGATGAAGACTGTTCTGGGAAGCTGTAATATGTGAAAAAGTAGGTCTGATCCCTGCCAATGATCCATGGTCAGAGGCTACTGACCCTGTGCTAATTCTGTCAAAAAGTCATATTGGCTACTTACACACCCGTCTGATAGACTGGGACTCTGCTGTGCCTGGTAAGTATGGATTGTAGAACACTGCAGGGGAGTTTCAATGAGATATCTGAAGGAGGAAATAAATTGGACAAACAAGAGGACACTTCTGGAAGTGCATGGTGTAGACACAATAGTGCCAAATACAGTAAGGTGTAAAATTTGAAGAGTTTGTAAAACAAATAGAAGAGAATGAAAAAATCAGAACTTTACTAAAGGCAATGTGGAGCCTGCGGAGAAGACAGATGAGTACTGTGGATGCCAGTGTGGTAAGAGATAGATACAATTGATTTAGGAGAGAAAGAAAGACTGCAGATGACTATTAGTTTTGTTATTGTTGTCTTTAAGATGCCCTGGTAATAGTAAAATGAAGGATTCAGAAAAGTAGTAGAATTAGTAGTAGGGAAGTGAAAGAGCAAAAGACCTGACAGCAGCTTTCTTAGAGTAGTGAAGGAAGACTGCACTCTAGTCAAGGTAAGAAAGATGGAAGGTGGACTATCATTAAGATGTCATCTGTAGTGCGAGGAAAAGGGAATGAAAAAAATCAAAGGCAATAGGAAGCTGTAATTCTAAGATAGGAAGAGCAATAGAATTGTCATCAGTGTGAGGTTAGGACAGGATTATGATTTCAGTGAAGAATACCAATGCTCTTTTTTGCCGTGTGTGTACAAGAGTAATCTGTTAATGGCTTTCGGACAGAAAAGTCCCTTGGGAAACTCTTGAAAAAACTGATGCTACCTGAAATGATGGAGTTTGCTCTTGGGATGAAGATATATGATACCAGTTGTAATTGGGATGGTTTTGGTTCAGCTTTTGGCATTTATGTGGATTTATGTAGCTAGTGTGTGGACTATATCAGCTTCAGACAGAAGAGTGCATATAGATGGCGATACAGGTTAATTCTTACCCCCTTTATTTAATCCAGAGCTAGGACTCACTTCAGTGTGAGCAAAATGAAATTCTTCATTTTAAAAGAACTGTGCTGTTGCCTCAGGCTTTACTGACCTAGGAGTAAGGGAGTGCCTGGAATTACTGGCAAAACAGAGGCCTTAGATTTTGTGCTCTAAATAGGGTAAACACCTGGAGTGAAAGGGGAAGGAGAAAATGAGGAGGCTGATATAAGAAAGGGATAAGCAACACACTAGTATTCAAGGTAGGGTATTAAAAAGCTCGGTGTGATGCAAGCGCCTAACCTTTATTTTATAATAACCTCAGTGTAATAACAAAGGCTGAAGCAGACAATATGAATTCTGAACAGTTGTCTGTTTTTATATAGAAGTTTTATGTGACATTTAGCAAAAGGCTAAAGAGTACCTTTTAAAGTACCTTTTTCATAGGAATATATCTGGTCTTTGTTTTCTGTAGGAGTTAGAAACATCCTGGGACCTTGCCTTTGTCAAATAGAGGTTTTTATATCTCAGTTCCTGAGACATTGGTTATACTGATACACATATACTGAGACAAAAACCCCTCTAACTACTTAGAGAGAGTATGTTTATTATAACACCGGGCACACCGAGGAGGAATCTCACACAGGCATGTGCAAAATCCACGGGACTCTTGTCCTCTTTTATCTAAAAAACTTACATATTTATATAATTATTCATTGCATCTATACATATGCATTACCTATCCCCACCTACCCCTGCTTCTTATTAAAATGAGTTTAAAGTCCTTTCACGTCTGTGCAGTTTCTTTCTCCAAATGAGTCAGTGAGTTTCAAAATGGGTCAGTGGTCTCCTAAGATGAAGTCAGTCTTCCTCATGGCAAGCTTTTCACCTTTATCTTATTGGCAGGCTTTCTGGTCCCTTGGCCACAATTCAAACCCCCCAACCTAGTTCTGGCTGGTTTTGGGGCTCAGGTGTAGTTATGGTTTCTTCATCTTTACAGTACCTTATCCTCCCCATCCTGACACAACAAAGCAAAGCAAAAGATATATAGTCTTAGCTCCAACTAGTTCTATCTGCTAGTAATTAACTCTTCTACATTGCTTCTATAGTCCTTGCTAAATTCTAGCAATTCCATCCCCTAGCTTAGGCCATAACCCTTTGATACTTTTAGACCCTTGATTCAATACTTCTGTTATTTGTCTATAATGTAATGGGAAACATGCTCTAAGATGAACCTGCTGACTTTCATAAAAGATGTGCCATGCAGTTCTCACTGCTTACCTGAATAAGATAAAACAACAAGTGAGAACAGCAGATGTGCTACACCCTTGTACTTCAGGGTGGTAGTACCAATCCTTTTTAGTCCATGGACCACTATTATTCTCAAAACATACTTTCTGGGCTGCTTTTCTCACACACAAATATCAACACAGAATATTTAAACAAAAATATACATTTGTTTACTTTTGTTATTTCAAAATTGAACTATGAATCTCTTACCACATCACAGAATTTAGGGACTGTTTTCCTGGTTTGGGAATATTGAAACCAAGAATTCAGATTTCATCTTTTTCTGTAATTGCTAACACAATTCTCATGCTATTACAGATCTTGCTGTTGGCAAAATGTCTCAAGTACATGTGTTACTATGTATTATCCAGTTGTCCTAAAATATGAGCATAGGAGAACATTGGTGCAATTTTGAGGTTAGGGTAGAAATTTCAATGTGGGTATATCATGGTGTTGGAAGTTGATATAAAAGCTAGTAGGGTGATAGAATCTGTTATCAAAACCTGTATGAGGGAATAAAAAGGTGGAAAAGAATGCCCAAGCCTGGATTAATTTTATTTTTCTGATTTTAAAATGGAAAGGGAACATCCTGCTGGAAGCTGGAATTGTGACAAGAGGTGTGAGATATACCATATATGAAGGGACTTGAAACATGTTGCACTTCGGACCTGGAGTCCTGAATAAGAGTAGTAATCAGTTGCAAGATCTGGATGTGGTTCAATTTCTTTTTTGAAATCCAGACATACTTAGGTTTTGCATTTTGTGAGTGTTTGCTATTTGAAATTTTAGAAGACATTTTAAAAGAAATAAAGACCTAACAAAGAGAGACATAATAAATTGCTTCAGGAAATATGGATTATGAAAGAGTGGGTCGAAAGTGTGACCAGATAAGATCTACTGACAGAAGTGCAAAAACTGCAGAATGAACAGAGTGTACCTGTGGTAAGGCTGAAAATACTGTGAAAAGAAAATAAAGAGACATAATAAAAAAGGACATAAAGATGAGTTTGGCTGCCTTCAGCTAGAATTCACTGTTATCAAGCACATTGTGTTATTTCTGACTTTTAGAAGTAAGCATGTATTATAGTTCATATTTTAAAAATCCCTGAAATATCTTTGTATTCTCTATTGGTGCCTCAGGCATGTATCAAGGTCTTCCTCTGTGAACAAAAATAAATCACATTATAAATAATCTCATGGACATATTACAAAATATTTTTATCTCATGAATTAAGTATCTGTCATAGATGATGATCTGTTTATTTGACTAGTCTTTCATTGGAGAAACACACAATGTTTCTTCCATTTGTTTCTCTATTTTTTTCCCCAAATGGATGCATTTAATAGATCTTTAAATTGCTTTAGTTCTTTTTCTGGTAGTCTGTGTATTATGCATGACTGTGTGATGTTTCACTGAAGAAAATAGACTGTTTTATTAGAAATGGATTACAAAAAACAACACCCTAAAAAATCTTAGAAAGCAGTACAAGTTATTATGGTATCACTGTCCTACAGGATCATCACAGCTCTTTAAGCACCAGGCTTTGAGTACCTAGGTTTATTAGAACCATATGTTCATATCTCATCAGGACTGACTCATCTTTTCTTCCCTAGGAAGAAAAAGACAACATGCCACTGACTTTACTGGATGAGGATTTTGGATTTTGGCACCTTAAACTTGTGCCACTGAGTTTTTGAGGATTCAGTGATATGTTGTTGAAGGGTGTTTGGATTATTTCTTACTTGATACTGTAATATAATAATATTAGCATGATTTGAAACCAGAAAATACATACTGACAGCTTGTCCATGGCTTTTAACCTCTCAAATTTCAGCTTTTCATCTTAGAGAAACAAAAATCAGTCACCAGCTACTGTGTGTAAAAAGACTTCATTGATGAAAGAGTTATGAAAGAAATGGTACTGCAGAAGCTCCCAGCTGAAATGCAGGAAGCAACAGGAACATCTCAAAGATGTTATTCTAGGTTAACCCAGGTCTATCACTGATTACTTAAATGTTAACATTGCTAAGTTTGGATTGCACAAGAAAGCATTGGGCAGAGAGGCCTGGAGTAGCAGCAATTGTGACAACTACAGAAACAACCCCAGTCACCTCTTCATGGTCCTACAGCCTAATTTGTCTTCATAGGAAATAGAGTTTGTTTATAGGGTTACAGTGATATACTGACATGTAACTTTGTGACCTGAATTTCTCATTGCTACCAGATGTTTTTTGTTGATTCAGTTTTCTAAAAATAGGCATCTGCTGACATTTAAGGGGATTTAAGTTAGCTGAGATATTTCTATAGGCCTGGTATATGTGATAATAGACCTAAGGGAGACTTCTGCCCTTCTGAGGCACAGCTTAAGGCCAGTTAGGTTATCCCATAACCTCTCACTTAGTAGTAGGATGTGCAACTGAATGACACCGTTTGAGTGTGACTTAATTGGAAAATAAAACAGCCAAATATAAGTAGGTAGCTGAAATTCTAATTTTCTAAGGACCTGCTATGGTTAAGGGAGCTATAGTCAAATATGGTTATTTGAGCCAGGAGAATTTTCAGCAAACATCTGGTTTAGGGTCAGCAGAATCTCTCTAGGCTTCACTGATTGGTTTGACCACATCAGTATTGACAGATTAATGGGATGTATTCCAAGTTACAGCCAAGCAGAGAAATGAGACACAGGTGTTTCTGATTACTTACACACTGGAAGTGTAAAATAAAAATGTGTATATTATAAAGAATTTAGAATAAGAGTATAAAAATGCCTGTGTTGAATAAATGTGTTTCAAACAGCAACTTTCTCTTCCTAGTGAAAAACCTTTCCTGCACATATTAATTTTGTCCTACCTCTCTTATATGTATTCTTCACCCTGCTCCAGAATAGGTTTTAAAATATTGGGAAACTTTCATTCACTTTAACTAAGGGTATTAATGTGTATAAGAACTCAAGACAACTGTATAGATTGAATCCTCAGGTTATGCAAATAGTATAGCTTCAGTGAACTAAAAAACAGCCCAAGCAATATACTTCTTATAAGATTTCTGACCATTGCCACATGGAAAAATCCACTTTTATTGAGTTGCACAGAAAATTTGAGAAAGTATCACTTAATTGAAATGTTAAATAACTAATGAGATTTGCTTGAAGTATTTTCTATAGACCCTAATCAGTACCTAATCAGTAGTCAGATTGGGGGAGACACCACTGGCCTGATGTTCAGTCAGCAGTGCTGCTCAAGTCCCCTTCTCATGACTGAAATGATCAAAAAATTCCTTCACTCTACTGTAAGGCTGTACCTCTGGCAGACAGCCAACGTCAATCATTTTTCAAATGTAGACTAGATAGCTTCCTTCTAGGAAGGCCAGCATGCATCTTTGCTTTGTTATCTCTTCCACTTGATTGTTTTGCCACTAGGTTTCTTTAAATAAGAATGTCCTTCCCCTTGCACACAGGCCTTCTTATGCTAAATTCCAAGACTTAGGTTTCCTTGACTATCTGATCTGGCCATGAGACCATTGGCTGAATTTCTTTTCTGAATCTGTGAGATAGGGTATTTGGAAGATCCCAGCATAAGTTAAGGCCTGACCCTACATCATCCTGTGAGTGCTTTGAAGGGGAGCACACTGAAAACCTGTGGTGGGAGATTCAGACTCTTCCTAAATGTTGGTGGAATCCTGGGACACTTCCTATTGAGGAAAACTAAACAACTTGTTTCATACAAAGCATATAATGATGTAATGAGTATTTTTGGTTTAGTCTGTGAAAAGAAGATTATGGCTAAATAGCAGCATCACTTCAACCTGTCTGTTGTTCACTGAAGGGTGAAATCTGCAGAGAACCAGAGAGCAGATGTTTATTCCTTGGTGCTTGTACCATACTGACAAAAAAAAAATCAGTTTTTCTATGTGTTACCTAATGAGGAAATACAATGGTATGGTCAATTCTTCTGACAGGAACTCTTTTTCATCTCTACACCTCAAGATCTTGAGCCAAAAGCATTTGCTTCTGATTTGGCAGAGCAGAGACCTGCATGAACTCTCAATTTTAGCAGGAGCAAGAATTACTAATCTATTGCTAGGGAAACATGTTTTAGCATGATCTATAGGTTTTAGCCTTATTTCAGGAAATGAAAGGTGAGAATTTTTCATGGGTTTCTCTGTATTCAGTTTCTCTATAAATAGCCTCATAAAGCTGATGATAGCTCTGCTGCCAATGAGTGTGTTGGAACAAACACAGTCACCAATCTTGAAGCAGGAGGATTCCATATTTGGGACTCGCCCCTGTCAATCACTTTTAATCTCCCCTCAGTTCTTCCTGCTCCTCACTGTAGTGCTCTTCTGCTCAATTTTTCATTCTCCTGGAGTTCATTGATGAGCCCTGTCACACATAAACATGGGCTCAGGTATCGGGTCTCTGGGAAGGGTAGTGCTGCGAAAAGGAACTGAACAGGGAGTTAGGGGTGTGCTACCTCTCATGCTGCCAGCACGATTGGAAAGAAGTGAGGGACAAGAGCAGATGGATGGATTTGGAGGAGGGCAGGGAGAGAGAGAAGGCAAAGCAAGGGAAACAAAATCCAAACTGCCCTCCAGCAGTGAGTGTACAATCTCACTCCAGCAGAAGACAAACCTCTATCAAGTATTCGTCTGGACTTGGCAGCTCTGTAAGTAGTGCTACAAATGGTGTCAGCAGCAGTGCATCTTCATGCGAATGCCAGTGTTAGCTAGGACCCTCCCTGAGGACTGCTGTCCTGAAGCCAAACTAGAAAAAAACCCTGATGCTTTCAGCTATTCCTGGAGTTCATGTCCTGCCTTAGCACATCCATTCTTTTGACCAGTGAGCTGTCACGTATGCATTAGAATAGCGCAGTGCCTGGGAGAGGGAGGAGGGAGGGGAAAGTATGCCAGCATCCCATGACCATGACTTTTGCAGAGATTTTTTTGATGTCAGTGGATAAGTCCTGGCAGATACCTGCTCAAGCCAGCCTTGGGCTTCCTGTTGTTTCCCTGACATTTGCATAGCCTCAGTAGCAGGAGCTCTAAGGCTGTGTTTGCAAGAGAGTAACTCTTGGACAGTCTGTTTTAAGTTCATGAGTACGCTCAGACTGCAGTTCTGACAGAAGAGAGGCTGGCCCAGAATCTGGAAGTTCTTGTAAATAAACATCTAGGGTGGCTTATATGTGGTTATCATATTTTTTCTTTATAACCAACAAAAGAAAGGAATCTGATTTATGGCTGTCTATTAATTTTTTAACAGATAGAATGGCATTCTGTAATACATAGTGGAAAAGAGCAAAAGAAGCTGAAAATTTACATTGATGAAAAATTATATTTCCTTCATGCACATGACAAAAACCTTGTTTAATCAACTATGGAAATTACTCTTGAATTAAATTAATTTGCTAAGTTCTCTATGGCAGTGTTTACATGAGACAAAGTATGAACACATACAGTGTTGTTTCTTTTCAGTGTCACAGGGGTTTATCTATTATTTGTGAAATGCTATGAGATTTGGCACAACTGATAGAAATGTTGAGGTGTGATTGACTGTCTTACATTGAAGGGGAGGAAAAGGATTTCAAGAGCATTTTCCTGATAGGAGTTGAGACTAGATTGTCAAGATGAATGATTTTTAGATTTTTTTTTTAATATACCTTTAACATTTCATAACTTCCTATTTTACAGATTTTGGATGTTGAATACAACATTAGGCTGTTTTTTTTTCTGCTACCCGTCATTGGTAGCTTTTCTTCTTGGATTCACAGGGATATGCAGGACATGGATAACTCTGACAATTTCTGGCAGGTGATTTTATGCTCTGTTCTTAGATACTTCCAATAAAAGACATTTCAATATATTGAAGGCTGTTCCCGTGCTTAGCTCTCCTCGTAGATAGACTTTTTCCTAATATATATTCCCCTGCTTCTTGGTACAGATTAATCAGTTATTTTCTGTGCTATTCTTAAGAGATCTAGGAAAGAATTCATCACTCTTTTTAGTTACTCATTGTCTTATTTTCACGTGTGAGATTACACTTAACTTTTTACATATAATCTAAACAGTGTTTTCATTTATATTAAGCAAATACTTTGGAAGCTGCAATGGAAATTGATGTGGGATGTTGAAAGATGACTGTGTTGACTATTAATAAGGACACATACAAAAACTAATTTAGGAACAAACTTATTGGCATAGTGAGATTTTCTGGGGTTTATGTGGTTAAGGACACTTAGATTTTAGCCCTTCAGACTTCTTATTTCCTAGGCCACCATTGTGAGTTTTCCCTTTCCCTGCTTTGAAAGCTCCTGTGAGATGCTTGAACTGCCATTCTTCTGTGCTTTAAAACATTCACAATTAGAAATGGAACTGTCTTTCAGAAATAGAATAGGCATGAAAATGGTATTCAGACCCTCCTCTCTCACTATGCTTTCTTGACTAAAATTAAATTTGCTGATACATACATTATTCTATCTCTGTAGAGATGGTAGGTTCAGAATTGCTAAATTATAGAATAGCAGAGAGTTTTACAACAGCCTCACAATGCAGAGGGACATGGCATAGCTCAGGGGAATGATAATTACATAGACTTTTTAATCTTTTGCATACTCGTTAAATTGATTACACCTAGATTAATAAGTAATCCCACCTGTCAAGTTTACCCAGCACCCAATTTCAAGCCATTTAGCATCTAAAAGAACACTGAGGTTTTCTTATACTATTTTAGAATTGTCAGGGACATCATGTTGTATTGATACTTCATTGGTTACATATGCATGCACTTCCTGCCAGCATGAAATATTTAATCAATTTGACATTTAGCTTTATGTTAAAATGTATCCTGCTGGTATCCATTTTTCTTAAATGTGTGTAGAAAGTGAGCGAAATAAAATAGTTATGTTTGAGAAGGGAAAATTAGAATGAAAGGTGATAAAAAGTGAAAAAAATCAAACCCACACAACAAGACAAATGTTTTTGTTCCAAATTGACCCAGCTCAAGTAGAGAGTAACAAAAATGCATTATTGTTGGAAGGATGTTTGCTGCTTCTGTAGCTAACTGCTGTTCATCATTGTAGTTTAAATCCTGATCTATACATTGATATTAGCTCTTGGGCTGATGACTTTTTCACCAAATCAATATGCAAGTAACCGGTGAGTCTCAGAGGAAAAGTGTTGCTGAACAATACAGTCTGAGTTGTGTCCTCATCTTTACTGCACCGGTGCAAACTCTCTGTAATGGGTTGACCTTGGCTGGCTACCAAATTCCCAACCAGCCACACTCACTCCTCCTCCTCAACAGGAGAGGGGGAGAAAATAAGACTGGAAAAATTTGTGGGTTGAGATAAATCCAGGGTGACCAGTTAGAGATTGCCATCACAGGCAAATGAGACTTGACTTGGGGAAAATGTATTTGCTTTATAGCTAATTAAAATAGATTTGGGTAGTAAGAAATAAAGATGAAGGTTAAAATACCTTCACCTGCTTTACTTTTTCCTAGAAACTTTATTGCTTCATTCCTGACTCTTCTTTTTCCCCACCTCACATGGCGCAAGGGGATAGGGAGTGGGGATTTTTGGTGGGTCTAGCTCCTCTAGACTTCACCTTTCTCCTTAAATAATTTCCTTGCTCCTGCATGAGTCCATACCATAGGCTGCCATCCTTCAGGATAAACCAGCAGCATGGTCTCTCCACAGGTAGTAGCACTTCAGGAAATATCAACCTGCCCTGGATTGGGATCCTTCACGTGCTGCAGTGTGAATATCTGCTCTGGTGTGATACTTTCCATGAACTCCAGTGAAATACTAAATCCATTATGATCTCTTCCAAAACTCACAGGCTGCAGGAGACTATCTCCTACAGCTCCTGGAGTGCCTCTTTCTCCTACACTGACCTTGGTGTTTTTAGGTTCTTTCTCACACTTTTTCCTCATTCTTCAAAGTCTGCACAATATTTTCCTTTTCTAAAGTATGCTTTCACAGAAGTGCTACCAGCTTCCCTGGTGGGCTCAGCTTCAATGGAAGGTAAAATGAATTGCAATTACTGCCTAACCAAGTTCTTGTCTAACACTAAAGAAGCTCTTTGGCAAGAGACAAGAGGCTTAGGTTCTCCTCAGTTCTGATGATTTCAACCACTATGTGAAGACTCTCATCTTTGGAAAGCCCTTTCTAAAGAGACACCTTAACTCAAACCACACTGATTTCTTTATTTCTAACATGTTCCAATTTAGGCTGTTTAAGATTTTTTATTTTTGCCTAAACTATAGTTTTCTAATGAAAAAGAATGAAAAACATTATAAAACAGTGCCTTTTTGTTTTCTCATAACAACTGTGTTCCAGATTAATAAAATAGCTGGGGTATTCCAAGAGCTATTAATTACTATGTTTCAATTATAACTGATGCAGCAGAATTATGTAGATTTTTTTGGAAGCTTACTGAGAATCATTATTTTGAGCACTAGATGGGAATATATGACAAATGGTGCAGAAATTGCAAAACCCTTTTGGTATGACATACTTTCCAAAGCTGCTGCCAGGGATGGCAAAACAGTGGTCAGATATAATTCTCTCTGATACATATTGCTGGCATTTCTCTCCCCACCAACAGAGACAACTCAGTATTATGAACTTTTACTCTATTTCACTAACATTACCCTGTAATAGGAAGCAAACAGTGCCTTTATTCCTTATGCAGATTTGTAACCTAACATACTGCTCCTTTCTCACCACGCAGAGAAAGGGGCAGCTGGGAGGGCTTTTCTTCTAACAGCACATCCAATCTATTTTGTTTAATGTGTATTATCCTTTCTGCCTTTACCTGTCTCTCATACTCCATGGAATGCCTTGGTGCTGATGACTGCATTTGCAGCAGACGGCTGAGATGTTGCTGAAGTCAGCAGCACTAATGCTGCATTAGAGAATCCTCTTCAGGGAAAACAGTGTTAGATTTAACCCAGGGGGTGCTGCTGCAGAGAAAAGCTCTATGCTCAGAGGCACTCTGTGTTTTCCTAACAAACAATATGTCAAGCTTTGCTTTCAGGAATAGTAAATGCAATAGTAATGCTTCTCACTTCAGTGACAGTTCTCAGCAAAATGCTGTAGAAGCAGTAGGGTGAAATTCCCCTTTTGTGGCAAGCTTGTGATGACTTTCACTGCTCAATTTCTGTGCCTTGGGGACAGGCAGAAGGACCAGGGCCAAACTGGTGTAAAACATGTCAGCACTGATAACAGCTTTCTTGATCTATGACTGTATGAATCCTGTGGTCCCCAGACAGCAATTCTTATTATTCTTATTCTTCAATCCAGAACAACTGCCACAGGGATGCTGGTGTTCTGCCCCATATGTAATCATAGCCTGCAGGCAGGATTTTTCTCCCATTTTTTGATCACAGCTGTAATGTCACCTGTTAATTAGCCCACATCATGCAAAGATGCTGCACATACACAAAGGCAAACATGACAATTGTCTACTGGGACTTTTGTTCTAAAAGCCAGACTTTCTAAACCAGTGTCAGATTTTTTGAATGCCCAGTTATAAAAATTCAGCATTGATTGTGCTGGTTAAATGGATGCTCTCTACAAAACCTGATAAAAACCACAACAGAAAGAGATGAATGGGGGATGAGGGGGAGTAGAATAACAAGTAAATCAGGTAGTGGAAATTATTTGCTATATCTTCAAAACATAAAATTTTGACGGTATCATGATTTTTGGTAACACATGGCCAGAAACTTCAGTGTTTCACCACTTTCACCTGCTTCCTGTGAGACCATGCATTTTTTGTTAGGCATGCATTTTCTGTTTGTGACATATTCTTGAGACGTTCATATAGGTGATAGCTTAATACACGAATTGTCTCCACTGTTTCTCTAATATACCTCTTATACTTGCTATGACTTCCAGGCACAGCCCTGCTAGTCTAACTCCAACAGCCCTTACCTGAAAGAGCCTGCAGAGTCTGTGGGAAAGATCTGAGGCTGGAAGCAAACGCTAGATACCCATATCCCCCAGGAACTTCTGTTTGGAGATGAGCAAGAGCCTTGGAATGAAAGATTAATGTTTTATCCATTGGTGGGCTGCTCATTTCCTTGCCTTTCTATATTGTTCAATCAGGAAGCCTTTTAATGTTAAATTCAGTATGTGGCTATTTCAAAGAAGGAAAAGAAACTGTCCAGTTAAATAGAAATGAATGACTTTAAAACAATTATGGCCAGTGAAGTCTCTTCATCCCCCAATCCTTTATGATCCATTCTAAAGAAGGTGAATCCACCTACTCTTAGTGGTCAGTTCAGGGAAGCTGTAGTGGACTTTGTTAACACCTCACAGATATTTCTGAGCTTTGGTGCATGAGAGCTCTGTCCTGCAACTTCATACACTTGACAAAAAAATTGTATTTCTATATTAGTTCATGAAGGAATGCTGGCTTATTAAATAGTGCTACAGGAAGGATGTAGAAGTGCCAATAACCCAATGTAGGATCTTATAAAAGCTGTAGGGAAGACTATTTGCTCATGAATTTTCTCAGTGAAACTGGACTACATGATGAGATTACTTTATAGTTCTAACTAAATTTCTAGATTATTGTAAACATAAAAAAGGTTTCATGGGACAATTCAGATGTTTGACTATGAACATGTCTGAAGAATGCATAAATTCTTTACTTTAAAGAAACCTCCTGTTGTATCCTCCTGTATGAGGATTTTGGGAAAAAAATATTGGTATGAACCTTTAGACAAGCATCAGCAAACCTTTTTACTTCAGCTGAAAGTATTTTGTTTCCTTCTTTCAATGACATCACTAAAATGAGAGATTAAATGTCCAGTTTCATTTTTGATCAACTCATGTTTCAAATTTAAAGCCTGTTGCTGAGTTTGTGAATGTGTACGTGCATATAGCCTCTATGTAATTCTGTGTTGAATTCTGTGAATGCAGCATTTTTATTAGATGTGTCTATTATTCTCTCATTAAAATGTACATACATTGCTGTGTACCTGTGTAACACAGGAATGTGGAAGAAAATAAAGTACTAAATAACACCCTATTAAACCATACATTTTTTCACAATAGAAATTGTGACAGCAGTAACATAGAGAGGGCATGTTTATTTAAAAAAATAAATTATTTGGTTTAAACCATTTAAAAATTCTCCTCCAAAACCAGGTTTCTTTGTATCTCATATGTTCTTAGCATATTGAGTAAGATAGTTGCCAGGATACAGGTCACTGTAGCGAAGCCACATTTTGATATTTTCATAGCCGAAAGTCAGTTGAACACAGGCTGTCACTGAAGACTGAGTACAATAAAGTTGTTGAGTACCCCGGCCTTCTCCTCATTTGTTGTTACCAGTTCACCAGTGTTTATCAGGGGGCTACTGTTGTTTATCAGGGGACTTATTTAACTTTCCTTTTCTGGTTTACATACCAATAGAAGCACTTCTTGTTATTATTGGTGTCCCTTGTGAGGTTCAGTTTCAGCTCTGCCTTAGCCTTCCTTACCACAGTCCTTAATCTCTATACTCTTCCCAGGTTACGTGCCCTTGTCTCTACTTTCTGTGCATTTGTCTCTTTAGCTTGACCAGCAGTTCCCTATCCAGCCTCAGCTATACCAGTCTCTTGCCTTCCTTGTCCAATTTCTTGCTCCTGGGGATTTCCAAGCTGCCTTCCTAGAGGAACACCCCATTATTCTTTTCAGACATTTCCCCGCTGTTTCCCTGTGGTTTCTGTTAGGACTCCCTGGCTCATCTCCCTAAGACTGCAGCTATGGTCCAGGATGGCTAGCACAGTTCAGAGTCACTGCAGAGCCCTTGTTAGCACTCTTGTCCCTCTATTTTCATGTCTTCTCACATCTGCCAGGGACAAGCCTTATATTGCCCCTCACATCCCCTCATATTGCTCCTCTACCCCCTCACATCTAGTTCAAAGTCCTGACAGGGAGCCTCACTAATTCCTGAGCAAAGGCTTTCTTCCACCACTGAGAAAGACAAATCCTGTCTGACACCAGCATGCCTGGGGCTGTGTAGAACAGTTTCATTGCCAAAACCCCCAAAATTTTGATGATGACACCAGCCATGGAGACATAGATTCAGTGTGTCCATTTCTTCCCATGTTGCTGCCTTCAGCTGTAACAAGAGAGGAGAATATAACCCACACCCCTGATTCCCTTCCCAAACATCTGAAGGCCCAGAAGTTTTTGATTGCCCTTGGACTATGTGCTGCCCTTCCCTTGGCCCCTTCTGTGGCCCATCAGGAGCGGGCAGCAGTCTGAGGGCCATGCCAGGCTGGGAGATGTCCTGGTGATGCCCGTGACCCAGGCCCCAGGAGGCAGCACACCCTGCTATGGGCTAGGCCTGGTCAGCATGCTGGGCCTGCTGCTTGCCATGGGAGGAAATTGCCTACAGCTTTAACCAGTTAAACTTTACCCCATCATCTTGATGATGAGTGAATGTTTTGCTTTTTAATTCTCATCAATATTAGCAGAAATCTGAGGTATTTTATCTCATCGCACATCACCTGGAAATGCGGCAGCAATGTTCCCCAGTACAAGCCCAGGTAATGCAGTGATCTCAGATGTGAATAAATGTACAGATCCTAAGATTGCAATTTCATTTGTAGCATTAATATCTTCAGTCGTTTCACTTTGAAGGTTATAAAAAAAATCAGGAGTTTACCTTTCTTTGCTCTCTGGTATCCTTTTACTGGGATAAGGCCTGTTTTGAAACACTTAAGTGCCCCTTTGAGGGTTCCTGTACCTATAAGGTTAGCTGTCAGCTAACATAGTGCATGCATGTGAATGGATATCTATCATTGCTTTCAGAGACTGATTAGATCTTCTTTGACATGATTTAAGAAAAATATGGATGAGGCTCTGTTTGGGGAAAAGCCTGATAAAAGTTCTGATAGCAGCTTGTTTTGAAAAAACATGAACAAATGAAGTAGGGATTGTTCTGCATTTATTGTAAACATGTCCTCTTCTCTCTTGCTCTATGTTTGTCCTAAGCTATGGTCTAAGCCATCTCTACAAATGCAACAATTTATGCAGTCCTTTATTTTTTTAAGCTGTATACCTTTGCACATTGCTGAAGTGCCAATGCAGTTCATCCTTTAATTTTAGTAAAACTACTTGTTCAACTTCTGGAATTTTATGTAGCTCTTATTTACAGAAATGGACTTTCCCAAGGCACTTGTAGAAAAAGTAAGCACTACTTTCTCTTTCTGCATATTGATGAAACCATGGTTTAAAGGCAAATGGCAGCACCATTGTGAGAGTATATTTTCACAGAGACAGTGTTCCAATCAGAAATAAGGATTTCTGAATTGCCACGTGCTTAAGTCACTGACCCCACTGTCTTGTAAAGAGTTGGATAGCTCCTAGATGGAGTATCTACACTGTTCTTCCAACACCTAACTCCTGCTTAAAATCTCTGCAGTGTTGACTGCAATTGTGCCTTGTTCATCGGCTTTGTAAGAAGACCATTCTGTTACACATCAGTTGCTTAACTAGCTGCTTTAGTACATTCTTCCTGTGAATTTATTTATATAATATAAAATACTTTAGGATCAATCAACAACAAGGTCTACATCCACTTAGGACAGTCATTAGTTATAGGAGAAAATGAAAAACTAAGACAATTCTTCTTTTAAGAAATAAGCAAGCTGAGCACAGTAATCCACTAAGATGTTTAAGTGACAAAATATTTATAAGAATGTTTTATGTTCTCTACTGTGAACTTCCCACCTTTTTAAATCAGCACAACACATTTTCCATAGAAGACAGAATCAAACAGGCCATGATTTTACTGTAGGGCTGTTGCTAACACTTTGCCAGAAACACTATTTGAATAAGAAAAAAACATTTATACTAGTAGACAGGAAAAGAAAACTTGCAAACACTGTTTTAATGATACCAGCTCTTGACTTCCAGCTTCTTGACTAATTTCTGTCATATCAAAGGCAGACATTGTTTTCCACTGGGAAGCTTACCCAGTCTACACTGGACTGTATCAATTTTGGTAAGGTAGATACCTGTTTCAAAAAATTGTAGCATTCTGTCTCATGAATTCTGCTCTCTTCTTACCATGTGAGCCTTGGATCCTGATGCTGAGTAATCTGAAGCATGAAAAATCAGCCCTCAGGCTCACAGATTTTATGTTGGTTTACAAAATAAACAGTAGTTATATGCTCTAACTAATTCATATTGTATGAATCCTATGGAATCTATGGAAGCTAAACACTGAGTTGTCAGCTGAGCCACTTCTGTGAGTACTCACATTTCATTCAGTAAGGAGATGTTGTGACTCAGGTTTAAGATACTTGCCTTTAGAGAAAGGGAAATTCTAAGTGCTTCATACAAACCTCAATGTTTTATGTTTCTTCTTCATACTCCTCTGGTGTTTTCTGCTGAAATTCAGTGTATTTATTACAATAATACTTTCAGGAGACAGAGAATAAACGTACTGATATCTTACAAAAAGTATGACTTCTTTCTAATACTGTCACTCTTCCTATTGTCACAATAATGTTCTTAATTTAATTCACATTAAAGTTCTCAATAGTCACATGAAATATATCTGGAGGTAAGAAAAAATATCCATTTAAGTTTGATGTCATTCTGTCCTGGTTAAAAAGTGCTGGGAACTATAAAGATCCTTTCATGGTCAAACTGAACAGCTATGTCACAGGGTGTTGTAAAACAAAAAAAAAGGAGTCAACCATAACAGCTTTTGCTCTGATCCAGGATCCTTTCTAAACTATTTGGTATCTGGAACCTCTAAATAATATATGAAATGAAATATTAACTGTAAGTGTAAAGCAACTATAGATTTCTGTAGTTTATTGATTATCAAATAAGCTGTAAGCTCTATCCTCTGTGCAATACTTCAGAGTTGTATTTCTTGTAGAAAATATGACTGTACTAAACACCTCAGTTCTGAAATTATTCAGTATCATAAAACGTTTTCTTTTGGGAAAGAGTTGTGACCCTCTTCAGACTCAAGGTATAATCATGTTGTATGTTTAAATTTTAGAGAATGGGGTTGCCATGCCACTCTGATGGGATGTTGTAAATCTTTCTGCTTTGATTTCTGAGACAGCAAAGACACATTGTGAATATGTTCAGAGGATGCACCTAAAGTAGCTGTATTTTAACTGTAATCTGTCTTGTATGCAAAAAATTAATTTGGTTTCAAAGAAATTGCAGGCCAGTGGTAGCTGCACCATGGTAAGATTACACAGGAATTTGGTTTAAAAGAAATCCAACATAATCAAATTCTACATGTGGTACCATTATATCAGTGAATGCTGAGGAACCCAGCCTCATCTTGCCATTGGTAACACTGGCAACAGGGAGCGGGGAAGTGTGATGATGAGACACCTGAATTATTTTTGACCCAGCTTTGATTTACATACATCGTTAGCTTGACACAGAAGTCAGGCTATTAAGTCCAACTGGAGGTCAGGGCTTGTTAGCTCTGATGTATTGTAAAGGTCATCTGGGCTATGCAGTGTCTCAGTCCCAAGGTGAGAGGTCAACAGTTGCACTTGGCTTGTAACTTTGACCTCAGACATCTTGTATACTCTGGCCGACACATGATTTATTATAAACTTTGTGAAGCTTCCAGGGCTTAAGGATGTTTTCATGAGTGATGTTTTTGTGAATACAGGTAAATAGTATGGGACAGTTTATGTTAGTGAGCCAAATAACACTGTGGTTTGCAAAGCATTTTTGTTTCTCTCAATACCAGGTCAGGTAGTGATCAGTGTTCATTAACAGTTAATTTCTTAGCACTATGAATACTATTAAAATTATGATTTAAGGACGCAAATCGCTCCCAGGGTCCTTCACCAAACACCACCATGTGTAATTTATGTCCCAGCTGGTCAGAATTTTCGCATAATTTTGCATAAGTGATTTTCTGTATATTTCTAAACTTTTTGCACATGTAACTGGCCTGTCCAGTTCTAGAGGTAATGGGTGAAGTTATAGAGGGAATGGGCAAAGCTCTAGAGGTAATGGGCAAAACAAACTCTTGTGTATGTGTGGCCAAAGCAGACATGGAACCTTCTAGATGAGAAGAACCATATCTAAGTGAAGAACAAGATTTATGTAAAAGTCTTGAAAATGTTATTTAGAAAAGTTTTTATGAAAATCGAGGTTATACCCTAAGAGATTTGAGTTTGAATAAGGTTTTTTGCTTTGTGTTTCAGTGGCTGTTCCCTCAGCAGTGCCAACTTGTGAGCCTGAGCCCAAAACTATCAGGCATTACCCATCTCCACAATTCTCCATTTCCTCCCGGTCCACTGTTGTTGCTGCCATGGAAACCCCTTCTCAAGGCCGGCAGAAAGTCATGGATTGGAGAGCAGTGGTGGCCATCTTTATCGTGGTGGTAGTTTACCTAGTGGCGGGAGGACTTGTCTTCCGTGCTCTGGAGCAGCCCTTCGAAAGCAAGCAGAAGAACACAATCGCGTCAGAGAAGGCTGACTTTCTTCGGGAGCATGTTTGTGTAACTGAGCTAGAGCTGGAGACACTGATTCAGGTAGGCCATGTAAAGAAGATGGTACTTCTTGGAGGTTAGGAAGAACAGCTCAGTGAATTATTGACCAGCTGAGTTGGTGAGGGACAAAATTATTCTCAAAGGCCTTGGAATAGGCAGCATGAAGAGCAAGCTCTTTCCTAGTCATTTTAAGGTCTGAGAAGCAGCAACTATGTCTCCAAAATATTGTAAATATGGAACCATAGAATCATAGAATAAGCTTGAGTTGGAAGGGGCCCATCAGGATCATTGAGTCCTGACCCTATGCAAGACACCCTAAGAGTCACACCATGTGCCTGTGAGCATTATCCAAATGCTTCTTGGGCAGTATCAGTCTTGGAGCTGTAACCACTGCCCTGGGGATCCTGTTCGAGTGCCCAACCACCCCCTGGGTGAAAAGCTTTCTCCTGATATGCAACCTAGATCTCTCCTGACTCAGATTCAGGCCATTTCCTTGTGTCCTGTCACTGGTCAGGAGAAGGAAAAAATTGGTACTTGAATTCACTAGAATAATGACTGATGTGTGCAAAGAAAAGAAGAATGTAATATCTGGAAAAAATTTTTGAGTGAGGTGATAGATTTGCAAGACATAGGCCTTCATCTCTACAAATTTTCAAGTGGTCTTAAATTCTTGATTCTTTCTTCAAAATTAAACACAGCAACTGGGAGGGCACATAGAACATGATAGGTGGGATTTTTGAAATAAATATCCAGCCAAGAATTCTGAACTTACAGGTTTACTGTTGTAATTTTTAAATAAATGAAGGAGGATGAAGCATACAAATCAAAATAGAAAGTAATTGTCATTTAAAAGCTTTGGGACTTTTAGTCTGATGTAGTATGAAAAGTTTTAGAATCGATTTTGAAGGAAATTATTATCAAGTTTGCAAGGATAAGTGGAAAATGTAATAACAGGCAAGAAAGATGTATCTCTCATTGATAGAACTCTAGACAAGGAAATTATTATGGATCTTACAAGACTTTAGTAGAGTATCTTCTGGGATTCCATGTAGAAGCATATCAGCCCAGAGAAAAAAAAGATTAGATAAGAAACGTAACATACCTAAGGAATATATTTAAACTTCAGCCTCATATTTCAGATCTGAATTTGTGTCAGCCTTCCAAGAGCACTGTGTTTCCCTCTGGGGTGTTGGACCAGAGATCTGTTGTTAATTTCAGGCTGTTTGAAAGAACATGGCTCTATCCCCTGAATTCTTGTGTCCGTTCAGTCAGCTGTATTAAAAAAAACCTTTCTGTAGGTGAATCGAATTTATAAACTTATTTCTTTTAATAAGATGTTCCAATATCTCACTTATGTGATAGAAAAGGCCTTCTACTTTTCAGCCTAAACTTCTTTGCAAATAGATGTGGTCTCTCCCTCTTGTGTTCTGTGTTCATAGAAGACAGTCAGTTCTGAGTCAAAAACTGTGTAGCTGAACCAGTACCTTTGGGCAGCCTAGTGCAACAACTAACAAGACAAATCTGCTTTTGCAGGAAGTAGTATTGCTTGATTCAGGGATGGCTTGGATCACATCCTTGATCTGTCTGCAAAAGACAGGTGAGCATGTTAGGTTGCCAGGATCCAGGGATATTGGTTCAGATGTGTTTTTCTTGGCAGCATTGCAAAGATCTGTATTTCCCGCTACTCCTTAGAAGTAAAGGATGTTTTGAAAACACTAAATGCAAGAAGCTTTTATTCCCTTGGTGGGATTGTCACCAGTAAAAGATATGTAGAATACATTCATTCCAACCAGAAAGCAGAACTCATATGAGGTGCAACCAGCAAAGTACTTCAGCAGATTGTGGAGTTCTGCATACTAACTGCAGTAGAAACAGCCTTTATTCTCTAGCCTAAGTTATGTACGAACAACAATTCTTTATTTTACACAATAAAATAAATAAAATTTATTAATTTTATTAATAAAATAAAATTTCTCTTCCACCTCAAAAGTGGTGATAAAGAACACACATACTCTGTTATTAGAAGACAGATATTCTGGACAAATCTTCTTATCTTCTGAGATTTCAGTATGTCCTCAGGCATTACAATGGGTAGTTGGAAATCATAGTGCAAAAATAAATTAAAATGGGTTTAGCAGCTTAGGATGTGAATGTCTTAAAGCCAAATGATATGAAATATTGAAATAGATTTGTCAATAAAGAAAAAGTTTCTTTGGATTCTTCTGTATGTCTGGAGGTGAAACCAGCTTCAAGAGTGTAGTTGGGTATGTTTATACAGAACTGATTGTAACTGACTTGCACAGAATAGCAGTGAATGAACTTGCTTGAAGATAATGTCAGGGAGTTAACACTGAGCTTCCACAGCTTCATGTTGATGATCTCAGAAGTGACATCCCCCTGGCTGGCCCAACACAGTTCTGCATTGCACCAAATGCTGCAACTGCCTTTACAGCTGTGAGTTCAGACTGATGTGGCAACCTCCATGGGTCCTAGCTGCTGTGCTGTGTGCAGTCTACTGCTAAGGGAACTATTCATAATTAATGTTATTTGAATACCTGAAAGCTCTTAGGTGAACACAGATCATACTCTGCAGAATGACTGTGTTGATTTGCCTCTGTGCTTTGGAGAGTATGGAACAATACAAAAAGGGAAACCTTAGAACTAACTTGTATTATTTTACTGTGGGTTGGCTCTGGAGCAATCTTTTAAGAAGACCAATGGAGTACCATCATCCTTATGAGACTAATGATGGAGAAATGTATACCTTTTCCTAAATTTCAATCTTTCAAAGGATTCTGCTTTGGAAAACCTCTAAGGAAGATGTACAGCACTGTATGAGGATGCTGTTAAAATTTAGTGGGGATGAGACGTCTTTTTAGCTTTATCTCCAAAAACCCATTGCAAATATTAGCACTGTTAGCACAAATATAAATTGCTGAGTCCAGACTTGGAAGTTCATTCACAGACTTCAGAAGAAATACAGTGATGAAAGGAGTGCAAATTCTTAGGAAGATTCAAAGTATTTTAATTTTGTATTTGACTGTTGGATTTTGGTTCAGGTCTATCTAATACTCCCACAATGACAGGTAATTTTTTCATAACAATGTCCAGTGTTTCACAGTGCAGTCCAAATTTTCTAAAGCCACTTTAAGTGGAAGTTCTTAACTGTGAATTTTTAAAGCCCATTTCTGTATCTGAAAATATTTGTTGCAGTGAATCCAGTACACTGTTTAAGGTTGTAGGTGAACTATAGCTTGGCAAAATAATGAATATGCGGTTAAGAAAATGAGAACATTGTGTGTTCTATCTCAATGCTTTTGAGTTTTCAGAGTTAGAGAAAATGAAACCTAGAACATGCTAAAAGACAATGAAACTTCAGGTTCTTTAAGTACAATTAGCTGCATTGTATTTATTAGATCAAATAGCAGAAGATAGCAGTACTTAGGTGACTGGACATAGAGTTGAAAAGAAAAGTGACATTGCTAACATACTACAGACCTTTTCTTTTTGTTTTTATGTATTATAAAATAATCTTATTAATAGCTGTGTTCAAAACCAAGTCATCCTGCCTTTGTAATAACACACACAGTGTGTATAATGGGGAGGTTACGCTCCTCAGAAAGTTCAGATTTCATCTATCATTAGGAGAGATAGGAAGACCATCTTTGTGTTTTGGCAGAGTAATTCCTATGGACCTGATAAGGGCATTCATACTGTTTCTATATATCCTGTGTACTGTATATGGATAAAAACTTCCATAATGCACCTTGTTTTCCTAATGAACCCTACAAAATTATGCAGGATAGAGAGGCTTGCTACTTAAGAACTTACTTATGTTATTGTCAGGCTGCTTTCTTCTGCCTTGTCCAACAGGGTTTAATTTAGGAGTGTGAGTGATTACAGTATATATGTATATTAAAAAAATCACCCACCTGGTAACTAAGTCATATTATTGCTGTCCACTAATGACTACAGCAACCCAATAGAGCTAGACTGCAAGCTGGAAAAGAAGCAGAGCTGGGAATAAGCTAGTCAGGCTTTACTGCCTAATTATATTAGTAAGAATTCATATCTTGGGTAGGCACTTTGGATTAGTGTTCTGAACCAGTTTTGCCCTGAAGGTAAGAAAGAAAGGGCACATCCTGCAGAGATGCTTAATTTTGCTGCTGCTTGGTTCATTAGTGTCATAAGCCAGCTTTTTTTCCAGGCTGTTTCCATGTCAAAGGAAAAGAATTTTCATGTGCTAGAAGAAAACTCTAGATAGTCAGGCAAAAAATAGTACTTTGAATTAACTATGGAGAAGACTTGCATGTTGCTGAAGACAAGAAAAGACTGTTTGTACTGTGAAGAAAAACAGACGTAAGTATCTGATTATTGAACCTTCTACCTGTGCCTCTGGTGGTTAACTTGTCCCAACCTCCCTTCTGCCCCTATCTTTATTTTACCCTATTCCTCCTAAAAGGAAAGGATTCAGATGTCTTGGGTCCTGTCCTAGTTGGTGCAGGCACACTGGTTTGTAACACCAATCCAGAGCTGTTCCAGCTGCGTAGGAGACAGAATGAGCCTAAGATGCTTCACAAGTCTGCAGCTTTCCCGTAGCTGTGCTGCTTCCAGAACTTAGCTGATGCCTTTGCAGAGAGCTAAGCCTTTTGTACTTAGTTCTCTGTGCATATCACTCATTGAATGCTGTAGGTCTACCCTCAGACACAGTGCATGCATGACTATCAAATCACTCTAAGTGAAGGTAGATCGCTTTCTGGCTGATTGGTTCCTAAAGCCCTTTGTGGGATAGGCAGAAATATTTAAGGAATGGGCTTTGAGAGCTTGTTACTTTTGATTAAATCTGAAAAAAATTGCTTTCCTTGGTCCTTAGAAAATGCTGTTGTGGAAAAGTGAATAAATGTGAATTTATAATGAGGGTCCCTATATACCATATAAGGGGTGGTGAGAATAAGTAGAGAGTTAGGGAGTATAGGAAAAAAGTTATTAAAGAATTAGTTTTTAAAAGCTTCTTGCTAATGAGAAGCCTCCTAATAATCCTTACAGAGAAATATCAGAGCATGAAAGGCAATTGAAGCAACTTTTTGTATGCTTGATAGGAATCTGCTTGGAAAAAGAATTGTAGAGGGAGGTAATAATTATTGAATTAGAATGATCTGTGGAAAGGAATTAATAGAGATAGGAAAAAAAAGGACAAGAATTTTCTTTTCCTATCAAATTCCTATCCTTGATATCACATAGGGTAGGTACCTTTTTGACTGTCTCATCACTTGAGAGGGATATTACACTTGCCCTTGAAAAAGATGTCTTCTTCATACTTGGGATCTAACTGGAGAAATTACAGAAACGTGAACAAATGAACCAGATAAAAACCTTTCTTCATGGAGAAACCAGAAACAGTCTATTTTGCTTCTCTCTCCTAATCAGCTGCACTGGCTTCCAGCTATCTTGATGCTTATGCAAGTGGAATTGACAAAATAAGTGTACTTCAGACTGAGATGTGGTTTGGTTCCACTCTCTTTGGGAATACAGGATTCAATTGTCCCAGTATCACTACAAATCCTGGGCTTCTGCTCTGAGGTTTGCCTTTGGTCTCATGCAGACCATGTCACTGGGCCACGTCTCTTTTGTTACAGAAGGACTGTACTGATACCAAAGGGCCGAGAGTAAAGTGCATGTCTATGAAATGATAGGGAGCAAACCAGAAAGTTGTGATCAGAAATACATGTTTTAAAAAACAAATAATTTCATGTAATTTTATTAATTTCAGTAGTTTTGTCATTCTCTTCACTTCTACCTGTCTGTTGGCTTGAACACACATCCATTACTTGCACATCCAGAAAGACAATTTCAGCCATTTGAGGTATTTCAAATGATTGCCTTCCCTGAAATGGGTGGCATTTCAAAAGAAAAAAATTACCATAAGTTGGTAGTTATTTAGTAAAGAATAACTTTCAGTTAATAAACAGTTTCAATTAATAAGCTATACTGAAAAAATACTGTTTACTTGTATACCATGCTTGTAGCTCCTCTGGAGAAGGAAAAAGGGATCAGGAAAGGAGCAAGTGTGAAACAGCTTTGGGTACTTTCATGACCTGTTACTTTCAACAATACTTCAACTATAAAAGTAGCTGAAACTACCAGTTTAAAATTTCTTAAATATGTGGGGCTTGTGTTTAGCAAACTGGAAATTATCTTTTTTTCCTACTCTGAGATAACCTGAGGATGCAGCTCTTCAGGTCATTGCTGAAAAGCCTATCTGAAGCTTCGATGAAAAACTTGTAAAATTTTGTGGTCTATGTGAACTTGGAGAGTCTTGCCAGTAATAGTATAATTGTTTGAATTTTGTGTCAGTTTTCATCTAGCAGGATAGTTCTGTGTAGGTGGACTTGTGGTGGTAGTAGTAAGGCATCCTTTTCTCATGCATGAGCTGAAATTGGTTGTTTGACTGCTGTTAGCTGCAGGCTGCTAGCTGCTTTTTTTTTGTCACTCTCTTTTTGTCCTCCATCGCTGTATGCAAAATACTATGTATTAAAAGACAGCATTGGAATAGTTGGTTATTTATAAATGAATGATGTCAGTGAAGCTTTAAAGAAAAATTAATTTGTTTGGGATGATAAGGGAGTCTGAGAATCTCAAAGCTATCTGAGGCAACAGGATACACCTTCACTTCAGGGGTTAGTGCTTGGCCCTGAAAGACTTGTTAAACTGTGTAAACTCAAGTGTGATTTAAGTGTAATTAGCTTGCTGACATTCACACACTCAAGGGGAGGGCAGACAGCATTCCTTGGCAGAAGTAACCAGGGTAGCTGACAGTGTGTCATGGCCTATTTAAATGGGCAACCTGTCTGTTATGCTGATTTATGCTGTTCTGCAGAAACCAGCAAATGATCTCTTTCACACCACCTGCAATATGCCAGCAACTGGTACAATTGCTGTAAAACCCAATGGGTTTGGTCCAAAACACATCTGTCCTCTATATCCTTATTTTTTGAGGTATGGACATGTGCTGAGGAGCCCTGGCTTTCTGCCCACATGAGGTGAAACCGGTCCAGCCTGGAGCTTGCTCATGCTATTGTTTCACAATCAGCTTAGCCTGGCATGTAGTAGATGTACTTTTAAAAAGGGCTGTCCCTTACTGATCTCTTCAGATGTAGCTGTCTCTGTTCTTGCCCATACGCCTCTCCTCCCACTCCTTTCCCTTTTTGTGAGGTATGAATAACTAAAGCTGGGAAGCAGATTAGCTGAAACTTGCCCAGGCTGAAAAAGCAGTAGAGGAACATTTATGACCGTGAAGTCACTTGGAAATAAAGACAAAAAATGAGTGAGAAAAATGGAAGTGGAAGAAAAGAAAAACTGTGGTTAATAAGCCATTGGTGGAAACATTAATGATGAAAAAAGTGTATCATGAAAGCTAGGGAGAGAAGTGATGTTAAATGGATGAGTTTAAAAGTCAATGCTAAACCCACAAGAGAATGTGAAGTTATGGAGAAGATCAAGAGAGACCTCACAGACATGATCAGGTAAGAAGTGGGGCAATGGTAAAATAGAAGGCTAACCTTGCTTTGCACATGGACTGTATAGGAAAAGGTGAAATAGAAAACCACCATGAGAATTCATAGATCATAAATCAGAGAGAAAAAATAACTAGTTAAAGAAATGGAATAATAAAAGTCAAACCTGTGTTGATAGGTGGGAATTCCATGTTGGACAAAGCCAAAGAAAAAAGGATGCAAGAGGTAGCGCTTTCACTTGTTGAGCCCAGCAATAAGTTCACTGAAACTACCAAGGCTAAAGATTGGTGGCACTATTTAGGAGGAGGAACAAATAACAGGAGAAGGAGATGGTCTGGCAATAGTGTGAGCAGCTGATAACAGCAACATGAAGTGAGGTTGGAGCAGAATGGGAGAAAAGCAAAAAGCTGGAAATGTTAGGAGGCAGAAAAGGAGAAGCTCGGTTTCTCTACAGTGCAGTTTTATGGAAATTAGACTCGAGAGCATTTGGAAGGGAGAAAGGCAGTCATTTCAGCTGCTCTTCTAGAGTGAGATCTGAATTTCTCTATGATGAGGAATAGCTTGCATGAGATCTAAAACCAACTGCAAAATACATTCTGAAGGACATCTCAAAAATCAGTTTAGAGTAATTCAGGTGATTATACCAGATGCTGACAAGAGGTTTATTTCTGTGCTTTGTAAGCTGATGTATTCAACTCTGTCTTCCTTTGGACTGTGAGGCTGCAATGAAAAGTGAATGTGTGTGTCCCTTGATACAATATGGTACATTTTTAGAAATTCCCAACAAACATTCAGGAGGCTGATATGTCTGCCTGATTTGATTCAGTAATAAGTGGGACACAGGATAGTGACCAGGAAGTATAGCTATCTCAGCTTCTATCCAGAATATACTTCATTCAAGCACTGTCTGGGAGTCTCTGTATCTTGCTGTGTTTGTGTATATGAGATCATGTGTAGTGTGGCAACTTTTGAGCTGATCACAAAGTTTTTTTATGATGTTTCCATAGGTATCTTATTTGTTAATTTCAAACAGGGTATATATATATATATGTATATATCCAATATTTTTTTTATTTAGTTATCATAAAATATAAATTACTTAATCAATTACTGATTGTTTGGGAATTTAAATCCTTGGCTGACTAGCTTCTGTTGATTTCACAGACATTATTTGTATTTACCACCTTTCTAGCTGCTTCTAACATGAGCTGTTCAATTGAGGAAATTTTCCTTTGGCTGTAGTTGCTACAAGAATGATATTTATGGACGAATTTGTGGTGTTGGTCCTCCACTTCTCAATTGCTTTCTACCTTTTGTCATTTGTTTACGCATTGTATCTTTCTTCTACCTGAATGGATATTCAGTTCAGTCGTATATTCGACTTACATGTACAGAAGAGGTTACTGTACTTTGAGCACATATTAAAAACTTAAATTGAAGCTGCTTCCATGGTCCCAGAAATTTCCCTTTGGACCCTTTACCAAATTGCATAGGATACAGTAAGGCATGCATAATGCTGATTTTTTGTATTTTCTTTGCAGCATGCTGTTGATGCTGATAATGCAGGAGTCAGTCCCATCGGAAATTCTTCTAACAACAGCAGTCATTGGGACCTTGGAGGTGCCTTTTTCTTTGCTGGAACAGTCATCACAACTATAGGTATATTTATTGTTTGTTTTTTAAAATGCATAGTCATACTGAGACAAGGATAATGAAATCTATTTGAGGAAGGTAGACAACAAAGAAGTAAAGTAGCTGAAGTATATTTCTCTGTTACCAGGAGACATGACTCCAGCATGTGCCAAGGGCACTGAGTCTTTGGGTAGGTGTCAGAAGCTGTTTACATTATTAGGGTAGAATAGCAATGCTGAGCTGAAAACAGGCAACACTTATGATGTTATGCTTTATGACCCTATTCGTGATGTAGATGTAGATGGTCTCAATTTTCACTAAAACGATCATGAAGCTGTACCACATGAAATATTTTATAATTCTTGGGAATTTAAATTGGATTTTAAGATTATAGATGAATTTGCTCAGAAGTGTAACTTTCTTCCTAAGTACATTAATTAATTTTGGCTTATGCTCTGAAGTTTGATAGAAGCAATTCTTCTCATTTAACTGGAAATATAGTCTCATAACTATTACATCCCTTTTAAAACTCTTACTTGCTTTCATTAACAATTGGAAGGAATTCCACAAATGACACATTGTGTAAAAAACCCCACTTTCTTTACTTTCTGGAATTCATGGCCTTAATTATTGACACATTTCTCTGTGTTAAATGAAGAGTATGCTGAACTACTCCATTCACTTTTTTTGAACCACTAATTTTAATAGGATCATTATTTAGGCCCTTATAATCTCTCTCCCCATGTATTGTGTCCAATGTATTTAGAATTTGATCTCTGAATGTTGGCCTCAGATATGCTAAGGTTTTTAATCTCTCCTCTCTGAGCCAGTTCCTCTCTTGAGGAATGCTCAACAAGCTTGGATTTCTGAAGGCAGTCTGAAGGAAAAAGAAAATAATCCAATAACATTGTTGATAAAGTTAATCTGCTGACAATTATACAGTAGTTTTATAATTTTAAGCTTGATTTCAGTACTGTCATAAAAATCAGATCAAGAGATCTAATTATTTGGAAATCACTGGTAAATCGTTGATTTTTATTTGTGTTTTCTATGAGTATTATTCTGATTTAAATATTGTATAAAGTGCTTTTCCACATTACAGCTCTGATGCACACACTGGTGACAGTACAGACAAATAACTTGGTAATCACATCACCCTTCAATAAAGTGTGAGAATCTGACTAAATTCTGTAGGTTTTTAATGCAGGTAATACAATAACAACAGCAACAAAAAATCCTGTGGCAGTCAAAAGACTTGCTGTGGTGATCATCTCTAGCAGTAGAGTCTGTGTCTTTGGCTCTGCCTTTTCTTTGCTGTCAGAGTGAGGGGGAAACAGGGATTGTATAGAATGCACAAGCTGTGTTCCTCTATATTAAGCTACCTTACCATGTATTTTTGATGGTAGCATAAAACCAGCGGGTGGCAAGAAAGAAAACATTTCTGATTCATATGTAAGAAAACCCTCCCTTAATATTTGTTTACACAACAGACCCAAGTGGCAAGCTTTTAAATTACTCATTAAATAAATTCCACTTTGTAGGCATAGTTTATGCAGGCATATTAATTGATATCTGCCATTTAAATAACTTATGGAAAAGACCTTGTATTTTTGCCCATTTGCCTATTTTGCCTATTTGTTTTAAATTCTCCATGAATGAGATTTTTATAGGCTGCACAAAGTCTGTGTATTGTGTCAGGGCATGAAAATTATTTTAGTTTATCCACCAGAGACTTGTTAGGGCTCCTTTTAGGCAGAAACACAGCAGGTTATGTGGTCAACCTCAGTCCAGGGACCCATGGAACCCGAAATTTCTTGGAATTTTAGGAGAAATCTGGGATGATGGGTCCAGCTGTGAAAAGGACAGTAGGTTATGAGACATGCATTATTGTGTGTCAGCATAATTCTTGCAGCATGCCATGACAGAGAGATATATCCTGTGCCAGTGTTGTGAACCCAACAGGAACAGGACCTGACACTTTCATACATTTCCTCCTCTCTGGATGCTTTATTGCATCAGTGATTTGTGATTATGTGATGATTTTTAATATTTAAGTAATTATGTATAGTTAAAAAAAAAAATGTCTATGACATTTCAATTAAAATACCTGATCATAAATAAAAAGGTGCAAATATTACTGTCACAATTGTTTTTTCTTCTCTTTAACATTTCAGCAGAAATACCGTGTCTCCTGGAGTCATAATGCTTACTGAAACAAGAGTTCATGGGCAGATTTGCATAGTGTGGGTACAGTTTGGAGGCTGCAGTATAACTAGTCAGTGTGATGAGGGGCTGAGGAAAGAATGAGCCTTGTCAGGTGAATCACACTCCTGTCAGGAAACCATTGGCACAGACCAAGAGGAGCAACAGCATGCAGGCACCAGGCCAGCGTGGAGGGATTTTTATGCCATGACATCAGCTAGATCAATTAAGCAAACAGCAATTTTAGATAGACTGAATCTAGAGAAAATATGGGTAACTGAGGCTTCAAAAAAAAAGGAATAACAGAGTGTGACTTGCCCTGGAAATTACATCATGCTGTTGAAAGTCTATAAATTGGAATTATAGGTGGAACAGAGGTATGCCTGGAGGAAGAGCAGTTTTTTAAAACCCATTAGTTTGTTTACTGAAAAGCTGTGTATAAATTCTGAGAGTCTGACAATTGTTTTTCTCTTCAGGATATGGCAAGATGGCCCCAAGCACTGTTGGTGGCAAGGTTTTCTGCATCTTGTATGCCCTATTTGGGATTCCACTCTTTGGCTTCTTGCTGGCTGGGATTGGAGACCAACTTGGAACCATCTTTGGGAAGGGTATTGCAAGGGTGGAAAAGGTTTTCAGAGTAAGTTCACTGACACTTTTTTCTTGTGTTTTATAGCTGCTTTTAATTTTGTTGCTATTACTTGCTGCATTTTTTACATGCTGGACACCATGAAACATTTACATGTTTAGCTGAGATAATAGTTAATGTCTGTAAGGATCTCTGTAGTCAGTGGAGAGAAACATTGACTTCTCTAGATGATGATGCAGGACTTATAGATCCAACTCTGAATTTCCTTATTGATAGTATTGCTGGGAAATGTATCTCCTAAGTTAGTTTTCTTACAAGGAATTGTTGTAAAACAGTCTTCAAAACACCACAAGTTACTTTAGATATGTACATCTCTTCACTGAAAACAGAGAGAAGGTAATTGTTCCCTGAAGGAACAGAGATGTAAAGCAGGTCATGGCTGTGTTATTGGTACAGCCTAAAAGACTTGGAAAGCAGGGTTGCTGTTGTGAGTGTGAACTGGGAGACAGTTGAGTGATACGTCTGCACTGCAGGTTGACAGATGTGTTGGAGCAGATCTGCAACTCTACTACAAAAACTGCTGTAGTGCCACTGGCTGAAATCATGATAATTCTCTGCCCTGCCTACCCTAAATTTTTGTGTAGGCTTCCTCATATGTAATTTCCCTTTTTGTTGCCAGTACCCTCTGTTTTTGAGTCTGAATTGCTGTAAGCAGTTCTTTCACAAGCAGTGCCACAGACCTGGCAAATGCTGTTTTGCTAACTTGCTAATAGTTCACTTCAGGTATTCTCTCTTTGAGGCAGAACTTCTAGAGGTGACCTGTGTGATACTTCCCTTGGAAGTGGCATAACTGAAGATAAGTCTTTGCAGGGATGGAGTGGATGAAAAGCTGCCCAAGCTGGTTAGTTTAACAGACATCTATTCCTAAAACATTCCCACAGGTGAAAGCAAATTAGTTGTAACTTTTTTTTGGAAGGAAGTAATTAAGTATTAGACTGAAGAATGAGGACTTTCTATTTTGATTGAACGGCTTTTAGGTGTCCCAGACCAGGCATAAAGAGTATATCAGAATAAATGTAGAAAAAGATGACTAGTGATTATGGGTGAGTAAGCATGTACATGCCTGTCTGGAGAGCACTTCAAGAGTTATATTTTCATTTAATGAATATAATGTTATTAAAAATTATCTCAGTTCAATTTGGCAAAAACGCAGCTAACATCCCTAGTTTATTTTTTGTCTACCTTTTTATTACACCTGCTTCACTTCAGTGGAATCTCTGAACATTCCAGCCTGCTTCTGCTCAAGAAAAATTACTATCTTGAAGTCACGATATGGATTGAGAGTCAGAAAATCTTTGATTAATTGTCAGCTGAGTATTGTATTTCTGAGTGACATGGACAAGACCATTAAACTGTTGCTATGATAGTCTATGATTAAAATAATCAGAGAATCACAGAATAACTGGGGCTGGAAGGGACGTCTTGACATCATCTAGTCCAGCCTCCATGCTAAAGCATAGTATATATGCTACTTGAAGTATTTTAACATTCACAGATGAATGTTGATACTAATGTTTCGTACAAAATATAGCCCTTCAGCACATAATGTGAGTTATTTTGGTATTCAAAGTATTCCTGCATTTTCTTCAGTTAGTGCAGTTGCTTGTTGCTTATAGCCATCCAAAGTATTTGTTTTCCTTCTTGGTATTTTGTCAGCTTCCAAAGGAATTTAGAGATTGTGGTCCTGTTTAGCCAAGATGTGTGTTTATTCCCTTTATTTTGATTGTCATAAATCCATTACATTCCATTACATCTATTATTCTGTGATTTGTTTAACAGGGTTGTACATAATTTCTTTTGTTACTCTTTGTAATGAGTTTTGGCAATTTGAAATATTTCTAATAGAGTTTAGAATTTACATGCATCTTAGGAACTGGTAATCATACCAGTGGTTTCACTTTAAGTGATTATTTACATAGCATTTAGCATATGCAGAATATAGTAATCATTATAATTTTAATTACTATGTAATTTATTATTGCATTGTATTTACACTGTTAGGCTTCATAAATGTTAGGACTTAACCAGATGAAGCCTCAAGTAGAGTAACAGTTCTTGATTTAATACTGAGCACTGAGCAAATTTTAATTCAATGTGTAACTCTTGTCTCTTATTTCGTAACCGTCTCCTAAATGAATTGAAATTCAGCATGTTTGTGGGTGTAAAACAGCCTGTTACCATCTTTAAAGAGAGGACATAAAAATTATGAGTGTAGCTACCAAGAAACTAAAAGGAACAAACATAGTCTAAAAAGACACTGAAAAACTTAATAAAATGTTGGGTGGTGTGCCTGACAAATCTTCCAGAGGTAGCTGAGAAGCCATGGGGTGCATCAATGCTCTAGAGAGAGTACAAATTAGCTACCTGTATTATTTGTCCTCACAGACAATTTGGGACAGTTGCTTGTGGAAAGAATGGGAAGAAACTTAGCATGTGTGTAATGCATCAAATTTCCATGTTGATATGTCTCAGAACTCTGCTTCTGTATGTGTCCAGTGCATTGTGGTTAGGATCATTTTTGAAGCTAGGTTAGGTGTGGTATGCACACACTGGTGGGCAACAAGGAGAGAATTTTCTATTGTCTCTGTCATCCTTTCACCCAAAGCAGTTCCTAACAGGAACTCCTCTTGCTCCATCCAACAGTGTACCTGTGAGCATGGAGCTCGTGCCACACTAGGGACAGCCTGCCTCTGGCATTCCTCGGCATAGCGGGAAAGATGGAAGGGGGATTCCTCCCAGAGGACTTGAGCTAGTGCATTTCTGTTGCCTCTGACATGACCTGTGCAGAGCCCTACTAAACCTACCTTAATTAACACCACAAATTAGAGCATAGGAATTTCAAATGTAGTTACTGCAGTAATCAGCCCATGCATTCTGTGGGATTTTTAAGAAAAATTTGAACTACATAAAGTGAGAAAAAAAATCTGCTCTTATCAAGTACACACTAACCCAACAGTATTGACAGAATATTTCAGCAGAAGAGCTGGGCACATGCCACCACTCATCTTCTAATCCAAAATGTTACCATTATACCAGTGTGTAACTAGCCAGGAAAACATCTACTCATTTATGAGTAGGTAGGGCTGGAGGTATTTCATTGCAAAATAATGCTTTGTAAAAAATAGAACTTTTCACGTACCATTTTAGGAAACAGAGACTCTGGCAGGATGATGCTATCCCAAATAAATCCAATAGTTTATGCCATCTGTCCTACTGGAATGATTATATTTGGTACAAGTAAATAAGCATCAACCAGGTCAGAGATGTAAACCAAAGCTTCCCCCACAAAAGCTCTGTCTTCTCAGCTCCTGGTTATTCCTGTATGTTCCATCTTCAATAATCTAGGGCAGAGCCTGTCTCCCAGTCTGTTTTTACATGCATGTAAGTGTGATTCCCCAGAAAAATGAGTATGTACAAAGCCACCAGGTTCACTATATACACTGGTAACAAGCATCCAATTTCTAGGTCCAGTGATGTATCAGCCCTCCCAGACCACCTCAGAAAAGCACATATACACTCAAAATTTAATTTAAAAGTTGATAATTCTTATAAATAGATTGTCACCCAGTGAAACTTTCCAGACACACCAGAAATGAAATATGAATTTCAAGGTGACATAATGCCATAAAAGTAGTATTTTTCTCTTACATACATGAGGGATCTTATGAACAACCTGTGAATGTTTCTATAATAAACAGTAGAACAAAGCTTCATTATTTTGGCTTGCTCTGTACACACAGTGTGTGCAAGCATCTAAAGATAGAAAGCACTCCATAGGCAGAGTACACTGTTACAGAACACAGCAGCTGCCATTATCATGAGTTAAATATAGGCTAATTTGGGTAGTTTTTTTTCAAACCTTGAACGAATGTTTGGATTCTCACCAGAAGTAGATGGATAACCTGAGTGATCTTCCCCTATCTTGTAGTTTATTACAGATGCAGGAATTCAGCCTGGGCACAATGTTTCTGAGAGCACTCCAGGATTTTCTGGCTTCTGAGGTGGAGCCACTGTGATCAGCTCCTGAGCTCAGCTGCTGCTTTCACTGCTCTGGTTTCCAGCAGGACACAGAGGACAGGTCTGGCAACACAGCTGGTAGACTGTGAATTGCAATATAGGGTGTGAGCAAGCAGCCAGAGACATGAGTGGTGGCAAGGCTGCACCACTGGAAATACACTGATTTGTGCCTCTGTAAGCAACTTGTGCTTCATTGAGCCAGGGACTTATCAGAACAGACACATCTGTTACTTCTCTTTCAGGTTTTCAGCTTAGAGAACATGTTTTGCTCTAGTTTTCAGAGACATGCTGTGAAAGTGGCCTACACTTAATATTTTTATGAAAGATAGCAGTACACATCACCTAACCTTGGAATTGTCCTAGGAAAAGTAATTCTTAGTTGACAGATGTGTAATGGGGCTGACATAACAGTAAGGGTAGTCCCATTGAGCTGGTGGAAAGCTTTCTTTTAGTGCCTGTCAAATCTCTACCATTCCTAAACTTTATTGTTTGTCTTTCTGAATACACCTGATCAACTCTAGCTACTCTTTCACTTGGCTTCTCTGATCTCTTTCTGCAGAAGTGACAGGAATTGTTTGTACAAGTTCCTTCCCTGAAAATGAATGAAAAACAGAATCTGGGAAACAACTTAGTATTAAGACAGTAACTGTGTAGAGGAAGAGCACTTAAAAATACAGACTTTTTTTTATAGTCTCCCCTCTGTTCATGGATTTACTCTGTTCAAGACAATCTCTTTTATTTTGTTTAATTACATTGCACTATTAGCCAGCATCAGTGTGTTATTACATCAGCTGCTAAAAACCAGGATATTAATACTTTATCTTTTCTTTTTTTAATCTAATGTTATTCACTGAGATTTTCTGTAGGGAAAAAGGTAAAATTAAAAAAAAATTATATTCACTTAACAACTTCCAAAGAGTAGCTGTCTGATGCAGTGATCCATCTGCCATCTGCTGGCATCCTGTCTCTGGACAGAGCTGTCAGGACAGGGTGTGAAATTCAACCTACTGTTGCACATTCACAGTATTATTCCAAAATTATACAAGGTTTATGAGCTGAAAGTTCAGGGTTCAGACCTCAGCCTAACAATTTGCTGAGTTCTTTCCACCAAAAAAGAATGATAAAGAAATATAAAAAATCAGTGATCAGGAGGGTGATTTACAAACCCAGAGCAAATGCATGTGAACAATCACAGCTCATGATCTATTCTTTTGCCTGTCACGCCTTAAAGGTCCTTTTGAGTCATATTTCCCTGAGTGGGGTTTAAACAGAGGTTCTTGTAGGCTTGGTGGTAAGTGTTGTGACTTCATTACAGGTGGTCCTCATCAACCAGAGCCAAACTTGTCTCTGAATTTAGTTTAAACCACTGTCTTGAATATGTTTGCTTTATTCTTTGAATCACTCATCCCTTCCATTATATTTGAGCTGCAGAAAAGTAACTTTTCCTGCACAGACCTAAGACAGTAAGCTAGTACTAAAAATTAATTAGAACATCTATGGATCCCAGATTTTGACATTTTAGGCCCTCTAACTGGGTATTTAAGTTAGTTAGTTAGTTAGTTAGTTAGTTAGTTAGTTTTTAGTTAGTGATGCTTACAGCTATTCCACTTCAAGGAAAGCAATTTAAGTGTAACAGACATTTTGCTAATTTTTTTCTTATCCTCTGGTCACTGATGGTGAGTATGTAATACCAGGAACGGCAAGATCAAATCCATTCAAGTCCAGGGAAGCTATGTGGAACAATTGTTATTAACCCATTCTTGTGCTCTCTTGGTGGGGGAATATAGGTGTAACTCAGATGTGAGTTGAAGGAGGGAAGGGAGGAGGAACACATTACAAATTCAGCCTCTGTGAAATTGCTTAAGTCTATGCCATCAACCTCTGTTGTCCTTTGTCTGCTCCAGTATTTGCAAAAAGCATATGTATACTTTGATTCTTCTTATTCAATTTGTTTTTTTGCTTCTTTTTTTTCCCTTGGGTGGAATACAGCTCAGCCATTTTTATTTTTGTAATAAGAAACATGCAGAAATTAGTGGGTCCATATCAGAAAGCCCTTTGTGTGCTTTCTAGTGAGAGGAAGAAGATGGGAAAGGGGTATATCAAGCCTAGAAAATGTCTGAGCCAGTGTTTCTGTATTTTCATACTCACGTTATGACTGCAGCAAGATCCATGCACAGAGATTTACAGAAATGACATTAGAGAAAGCTGCTGCTCTGTGAGAAGCTTGTTGCATATTCCATCTGGGTCTAGACAAACACCCCACAGAAATGCAGTTTTATGGGGGAAAAATGATGTTTAAAAAAAAAGAAGAAATCTTTCTTTACTCTGACCTGTGTCTTGTATGAGTTCAGGATTGTCCCTCCCAAGCTTAGTAATAAATGTGACTTTTAATATCTCTGGTACTGAATACAGTTAAAAAGCAGAGGATGGACTCTGCACCTTCTTATAGCAGCATTCTTTATAAAACATGAGAACTAAAATAATACTGAGGCACCAAGAGGTTAGAGTGTAGGGGAAGCCCATAACTAGTAGAATGGTTCAACCCCCTTTTCATAAATCATGGAGGTGTCTGAAATGCCATCTATATTTTAGTACATATAATAACTCTGCTGCTTGTTTTCAAGGAGTGTTGTCTTCTTCACCGGTGTGGTGAGTAGCTCCTGGCTGGCAGCAAGCATGGGTGTTTGCTCACTTTCCTACAATGATGGAGAGAACATGGAAAGAACAATAGAGTGCTCTCTGAGAAATCTTGTGGGTCAACATAAAGACAACAAAGTCACTTACTGTCTACTCTCACAGGCAAAACAAACTTGTGTAATTTAAATGAATTTATTGACAATTAGCATAAAAACTTTATTACTGAGTTGAATGTTCGGAAACAAAATCCTCACAAAAATTTAAAATGCTTTTCTTCCCCATTTTGCAAGCTCTGCTTCACTCCTAGGCTCACTTCCCTGCAGAAACCTCTCCTCCACCCATGTTACTGTGGGTCACTTTCAGTCCTGCTGGTGCAGCAGCAAACGACACAGGGGTTGGGTCAGTACACAGTGGTTTCTCTGCTGTTCTTAACTCTTCTCTGTTCCTTTGCTGGTCCTCCAAGGGCTGCAGACCCTGTAGTACCTGCATTGCCATGGAGAAGCTACCACTCACCTGACCTTGTTATTCCTTTGTTCTCTGTGTTTCATTGTCTTCTGCCTGTCCAGCATGCCTGCCCTTTCTTAAACATGCTTTCCCAGAGGTGTCACCATGTCATTTCAGTGGTTCAGCAGTGCCCTGAGGTGGGTCTCTTGGAGTTGACAGGAGTCAGCAGTGTCAGAGAACAAAGAACAAAACATTGTTATAATGTTCTTAGGTGTTATGTCCAAGTCACTGATATTTAAAATACATTTAGTTTCAGTCTCATTTTGGACACGAAGGAACAAGTTAAGATGAAATCCACAGTGACTGTTACAGGCAGCAAGGAGGTTGATGTGACCAAATCACTGATGACCAAGGAGCTCTGTGAGCCAGTGCTGTGCCAGTCTTTCCACATAGCCTGTTGAGAAGGGCCAGGCCACCTGTTGAGGTGTGTGCCAGGCTCTGGACCAGGACTGGCTTGCATTTGGCTAAGCTGAAAGACAAACAGCATGAACCTATGACTGCCTGCTCCATCTACACTAGCTTTGCAAACGTATTTTGACTAAGGACATATCAAATGTTTGTCAGATGATATATGTGATATTCTGGTTTATGGCTTTAGTACAAAGACTGTCATTCCTAGTGTTAAAATATTTTGGTCGGAAGAAAGTGATTTAGAAGACAAGCTGTTTAATTAGTGCATGGGCAGAGACAATCTGTTCTGAGAATAGCTGGCAGCATGGGGAAGGACACAAAGTTAAGAGTAAGTGAAAGGAACAAAAGAAATATTAAAGAAATGTATTTTGTTTGAAATGTGTTTTCTCTGCTCCAAAATACAGAACCTTTAGGAGAGGTGAGGACAGCATTTTCCATGCAGGTATATTACATTATCCCTAAAAAATTCCCATTGGTCATCTAGCCAAAAAGGTAGCCAGCTTGCCCAGAGCCTTGGGGAGATTTGTCAGGAATTCAGAGAAGGAAGAGTTTGGAAGATGGAAAAATCATCTGAACTCACTGTGAAGCAGCAAGTGTTCCAGTGCTATTTTTGGTTTACTAGTACTGTATACTGGGGAAGATTTCTATGAAATGCAAGGTGACACTACAGAATCTTGGAATAAGCTTATATGAAATATGCTGTTCATGGAAATATATATGTTCTACATATTTAGCATTTACTCTAGTCTGATAAATGTCTGTAGCTTCTTTTGATTTCCTCCTTAATGCCTCATGCTCCTTTTTCATAGGAATATATATCAATCCTGTGGTCTCAGTTTGCAAACTTAAAAGCACTGTTTGGTGCTTTTATTGTCAGCCATCAGGTCAGAAAAATTGTACCTCAGTTAATTCACCTGAGGAAAGCAGGAGACTTAAAATAATCCACAACACTGGCTTTGATCTATTGGGCCAGAGAGAGAAAAAAAAGGAAAAAACTCAAGGTTTATTTTAAATCCTGAAATTATTAGGTAATACCAAAGTTACTAAAACCCCTGTATATATAATAGGAAATGAGGAAAAAACAAAGCTGCGGTAATTGATGGAAAAGATGGATAAGAACTAAATTCCACTGATAAATTCCCCTCATTACTGTCTGTCTTTACCCTTCTTGGCACTAGAGAAGATTGACTGTAGGTTGTTTGAATTCATGTAAGCAAAATGCCATCAGTAATGTTGCCAGTTTAGCACTTAGCCATCTTAAGAGTAAAATCAGCACTGTCATTGGAAAATGGAAATTACCTTGATGGGTTCACAGAAAACTCTCAGTTCTTAGATTCTTAGATTACTTCTTTGATGTTTTACAGATTAGTTCTAGGTGGAATTAAATTGGTCTCATTAGCAGGCACTAATTTATTTATATTTGAAGAATGTTTTACAAATTATCTGCTTCATCACTGTGGAAAGAACTTGTGGGTAAACAAACTTAAAAAGAAAAAGAGAGGAAAACATCTCTTTTAAAGGTGTTCTAATTTTACTTGAACAGCTATAAGATTAGCTACCTTTCCTGGAGGAAGGGGTTTCTTATTATTTCTTTATGACACTTAGAGAAAATTCTGTGTTCATGCCACAAAATGGGTTCAGATGATTTCTTAGCTTGGCAGAACGTGCTCAGCTATTTGATAATGTTTGGCTCCAAGCTGAAAATATTGTTTAAAAGATAAATTTGTTTAAACTTATTCAGACTTCTCAACCTTTAGTGTTATATAGAGTGATTATTTTATTTATCTATTTATTTATTTATTTAATGGGTTGGTGTACCACTGCAGTTGATTACATTTTTGTAGTATGTCATTATTACAATGTACATATTCCATTAGTAAGTACAATTATGCCTTTGCATTTTTTTCATCTTTAGCAGTTAGACTGTACTGTGAATTTCCTCTGAATGCATGCCTAACTGTAAAAAGACCCCCCTTTTCACGTCTGTCCTGCATTTCATGTGTTATTGTTCATTAAGTAATTATTTTTCTGAGTCCTGCTTTGGTGCTCTTTTCAGCAGCTCTAAAAACGCTGTTCCTGATTTCACCATTGCTTTCTGCCTTCATTTGTATCCTCAGCTGCTCTGCTTTTGTGTGAGTGACAAAGGTGCACAATAACCATGAGTCCAGCCTTCTACAGATCATTTCATTAACATTGTTACCATTTTTACTTAAAAAAAACCAACAACCCTTGGCTGAGTTTATTACTCATGGACAAGGGGATGTCCTGAACATTTTTTACTGATTTTAAGGCAATTATTTTTGTTCCTGTCTCTTTCATGAGACAATTCTGACTCATATTGAAATGCATTTTAATTTTTGCTATGTGGGGACTGGAGGAAGAATTACTGTGCATAACTTCAGGAAACTGAAGTATTTAGTAGAAGTAAACAAGTTGCCTTGCTCAGACTAGAAAATAGATGTCAATTTAGTTAAATCCTCATTCTCAACGACAAAAGGCAAGGGTGACAATGTAGGATATGTAACATCCATGTGATCTGTTCTTTTCCTTTCACTTTCCTTTCAATAAGTCTGAAGTCATGCCATTGTGAATGTGTGTTCATACTTCTTAAAGAAGATGGATTGTCCTTTGGTGTTTTAGCAAAATACTCAAAATGGCTTTTTGGAAAAAGAGGCAATAAGGAATTTATTCCGATTTTATATTTTTGTTTTGCTTTTTCTCTTGCTACTTGGCAGTTTCTTCCATGTCTTATATTTGGCATTATATTACTAATCTTATGGAGCTATTTCTATTCATCCAGACACAGAAAATAGTGCGCTCACACACAAATAAAATATTAAGTGCAAGGATCATCTTAAACAGTTTTAGAAATAAAAGTATCTATGCCACATGGCATTTTATACTACCTGCTTCTGAATGCATCCCAGATCAGCGGTGTACTTAACGAGGGTGTGACACTGCACCTCTAGAAGAAATGCTCTCATTTTAGGGGAAGCACAGTATTGCTCCCAGGCTGGTTAGGTATTAACCAGTTCAGGCAATATCCTTTCTGTATATTACAAAGATAACTTCTGAGATCTTATTTCCGGTCTAGGCAGTGCCTTAATCTGAAATGAGATCTTATTTTTGGGTTAAGGGAGATGCTTGATTTGGAAAACTAATTTGGAAATATGCCTTACAGTGACCTCCACTTTGCTTTTCCAGGGTAAATACAGAATTTACGCTGGTACTGAAATTAATCCACAGTAAGGTTTCTAGTAATTTACAGGTTTCTCATGAAACTTTATTGGATGCTGAGTTTATTCACAGCAGAGAAAATCTGAAATAAATCTGTCAGATCAAATTGTGTTAATCCAGTCTTGCATCAGTATTAATAGAAGCAAAATCTAAGTATATATAAAATATATTGAGAATTTATATGATTTAGTAGTGTAAAATATTACAATTACACTGACTAGATTTGAATTCAGTTTATAGAAGCCAGTAAGATATACTCTTTGTTCAAGAGCTTTCCAGTGTGGATTTATGTAGGTAATTTTATTTCGTGCTTTTTGGTATTTGACATAAATCCTTTTTTTATTTTCTGGAGTAAACCAATAATACAGCTTTCTATTTTTAAAAAGGAGATTTAACCTTTATATTTGTGAATGAAAGCTGGAAATCCTGGGTCTAGAAAATCCAAAACATGAATTATTTCTACATAAAATTGCAACTTTTCACTGGGGGAAAAGGGGTTTATTTTCATTTTAATCTTGGTCCTCTTTGTTGAATGCTTGGTGCTGGGGAGGCAATGTGAGTGTACACATACTTACACGGATGTGTGAATGTTTACTTTTTCTTAAGCATTGAACCTGATATGGAGCATATTGATACCTTTCTGAAGCTCAGGAATGTTTTTCCAGGTGGTGTTTCTGGTAAATTAGTCACTTCCTAGTGCACAGAAAATGGGAACCATGATAAAGTGGGGCCACACATGGGGGTGCACTATTACCTGGACAGGACTCTCATTAACAGGGAGAGAGGGTTGTATTTCACCCAACCAGCTCACAAAAGGCAGAAAAGGACATACCAGGTGACACCAGCATAATCAGTGCGTCATTCACAAAGAATACAGTTCCAGAAAGCCACTCAAACATTTTTTTTCCTGTTTTTTCCTTTTTCTAGAATAAACAAGTGAGTCAAACAAAGATCCGGGTGATCTCCACCATCGCCTTCATCCTGGCAGGCTGCATCGTCTTTGTGACCATTCCTGCCTTTATCTTCAAATACATTGAGGGATGGACAGCCTTGGAGTCCATTTACTTTGTAGTTGTTACCCTGACCACTGTTGGCTTCGGTGACTTTGTAGCAGGTGAGCAGTTTTGAGCCAAGGTGCTCAAGGTGCACAAGGACCTTGGCTCTCAGAATTTGTTTTCTAGTATAGAGAGGAGGCTCTTCACAGTGTGTTATATTCCAGTGAAATGATGCCAGGTGTTTCTGTTGGGATTACTGTGCAGTACAACATCAGGCTGATTTAAGGTCTAGGTGCCTTGCCATCTGTAGATTGTGAGCCTTCAGCAGTGTAGATAACGGGAGCCTGGAAAGTCCTGATTATCCTTTATCATGCAATGAATTATGTAAAAGTAAAATTACTTTCTCATTGAATTAAAGATTTGTATTAGTCCATTACTGCTCAGTCTGAGGATGACTGCAGGGGCAAGTAAATGATGAATGGAGGGAGCTCTTACAAAGGACGACTGAGCCATAGGTCTGTAGAATTCTCTGGTCAGATGCAGTAGTGGGCTGCTGCTACAGGAGCTGTAGCATTTCAAAACCTGCATTCTGTTTCCTAACCTTGGTAGAAATTTTGACATTGCAGTTGCCCTGTTAAGAAAAACTCTTGTAGGAGAGAAGGACTAATGGGGTATGTATCTCAGTGCTTGGAGGAGATTAATACAGTATGAGCTGGAACTATAAATATCTACCCATATACAATTTCCAAAGAGGGAATTGAGATAGTTGGCTGGGGAGGTGAGAGGTAATTTTTTATTTTTTGCACACAACTGCTTTGCTAACAAAAAAGGTGGTTAAAATAAGTGGATTTTTTCCCATCAGTGCCTGACCTCTAGTTCTCATTCATGTTAGTGGTTCTAATTAAAGGTATTAAGTTTCCTGTGTTAAAAACAGTCATTGTCTGTGTTAAAAACAGTCATATTGTACTTCATACCTATAAACAGAATGAGTTAAAAAAATCAAACTACAAAATTTTCTTTGTTGAAGAACAGTAGACAAGTCTCTTTTGTAAAGAAGACTTGTCCTCCTTTTTTATGACATACTGGCATAGAAGACATGCATTATTGAAGAAAAAAAGTCATTGAACAAAGAAAGACCCAGATATAGAAAAGAAAGTTTTACGAGCATTTAGCTACAGAAGTCATTGTGTGAGCTTGCTCCATTTTAACCACTTAGTGTAAAGGGATTCACTGATATTCTTTGAGGTATCACAGTGGGAAATAAAAATAATTTACAATATTTTCTTAATAATAGCACATTTCAGTATTGTTTAATAATGTGATTGCAAGAAAGCTCTGAATATTAAATTGTTCTATATTCACATGATTAGGAGAATATAATCCACAGCTGGGTGGCTACTAACAAGCAGGATTTCTCAAAAATCATATGGAAGATCCTGAATAAGGCAGCTTCAGAGGCATTTTCATGATAAGAGTTTAAGGCAGGTGATCACCAGGAGATCTGGGGTTTATTCCTGGTTTTGAGAGAGATTTTCTGCCCCTTTTATTTTCTGCCGCTTTAATCTCTCAGTATCTCTGTTCCTTCAACAGCAAATCAAAAATACTATATCTTAATGGTTGAAACAGCATCAGTGGAGCTATGCTGGCTTATTCCACCTAAAACAAATCCCAGCTCTTGGGAAACTGGAAGGTTTTTGTACTACAGTTGGAAATAAAATTGTGCATGGAGCCAGAAAAAACAGAGTATCTGATAGGCTGAAAAAAGTGGTCTCATACTTTCTCAGTCACCTGATTACTCTGCACGATAGATCTAGACAATCTGTTTCCTAGTGAGCTTCCTCAGGGACATGTATGATCAGAAGAGGCTTCTTCTACCATAGCAACAGCAGTCCCTATCTCCCATTGTTTCAGACTCTTAAAGACTGGAAAAAAAGAGTGTGATTCATGCAGTCTATGGGGAGAGATTAACATCAAAACCTATATTTGGGTTCCTGCCAATTCTCAAATGTCTGACCTTCCACGGGGGTGTTCAAACACTCTAACTACACTCATATTGAGTCTTGATAAAATTAAAGAGTCATAGAAGTGTCTCAGATTGTGAAAAGCAAAAGGAAAAATGCTGAACTGTGTTGTCTGGTGATTTTAACAGGGAAAACCCTTAAAATCTCTCTGCAGTCATACAGAGGTATAGGTGTCTAGCTCTTTCTAAGCAAGGCTGGAGTCCAGGAAATATGCAGACCTCTGCCTGAGTCTCCTGGTAGGCTTGCTTTTCGGGCAGGGGTTTACACAGCTACCACCAAGGTGATGTTCACTTCCATTGAGGGATATGGCAGTGCTCATGGGGCTCTTCAGGCTCTTTGCTGCTCATTCTCTTCCACTCAGGGCAATGCCCGCCTCTCACTGGCTCTTATTCTTACAGTGCACATAACACTATGATGGGACTGAGAGTCTAAAAGGTGAGGTTGTCTTTGCTTTCTTTTTTAAAAATTTCTTTATTTTACCCTGTAGTAACCAGCAACCTGGCTGCTACTTATTTTGTAGTCCATAAGTTTGCCAAATGGCTCACTTCTTGTTTTGCCAGCTTATCCAAAGACTTGCATAAAGAACAATATAGTATATTTGTTGCTTGGTTTGATCCATATCTCTTATGAAGTCACTGACCAGAGAATGCATCCCTCTGAATGACACCCAAGCAGACTGCACAGCCTTATTTTCAGGGCTAATGCATGGCTTCCTGTCAGACATCCTGATTTGGAAGACAAAGCTACATTTCTTTTTTCTGCACACAGATCTCTCAATCTTGCAGCTAAAGCCAAAAAAGTCTGGAAACTCTACAACATAAGCAGGTTTATTTGTAAATTTTCTCAACTGTGAGGCTGCAGGCAGTTCAGAATAAGGCAGACTAGCTGTATTAAACCTTTTTCTTGGACATGTGTTTGTGCTGTTGCAAGTACTATTAAAGTAGAATTTCAGAGCTGCCTCAGCATATGAGCAATACAAAGGAAAGTGTTTACTGGATGTTCTGGCAGGTCAGATAGCAGCAGAACAATAGGTAGTTTTGAAGACTTTTAAATTAAAACAGATTGGGTTCCTCTCATCTGACCAGCTTCTTCTCTTATTATCAGAACTACAATGATGTTGACAAGAGTTATGAAATACTTCTAGGCATTTTTCAGAATTGCAGATATTTTGTAGTAATTTTGGAACCTCATGATTTGTAAGCATAAGTATATGCTTATTTCAGGAGGAAATGCTGATATCAAATACAAGGAGTGGTATAAGCCCTTAGTGTGGTTCTGGATCCTTGTCGGCCTTGCCTACTTTGCTGCTGTCCTGAGTATGATTGGAGACTGGTTAAGAGTCCTGTCCAAGAAGACACAAGAAGAGGTATGATCAGTAATTTCTCAGTGGTTTTTCATTTTACAAGAGAGATTTAAGCGCCTGAATCCTGCTTATCTAACTAAGAATGCTGCTCTGCATGAATAATGCTCAATATAACCCGTTGTTTACTTCACTGACTGCCTTTGGTGTACAGTTAGCTCTGAACTTTAGCTCCTTCACAAAGGAAGATAAAAATAAGAGAAAAAGCAACAGAAGCAACCAAGGTTGTTACACCTCTATCAGTACTCAAAAATACACAGAACACATCAGTAGCATTGCAATTATGGAATGAGATGCCAGCCTTTACTCTGAAGCTAGCTGTGAAATTGTACTAAAAAATTCCTCAAAAATTAGGAGATTTCCCTGTCTTTTTCTGCTGCAGAGAATATGGATCTGAATAGAAGTTTACATTCAGGCCACTTACTGTGTACTCTGTTTTTAAAAATTGAAGAAACTAAGTAGTCAGCATCAAGGAGAGCATGACTAAATTCACTCAGAACATGCCCTCCATGATTCAAAGAGGATACTGCTAATGCTTCACCCAAAAAAGTGTGGAAAATAGAAAGGCAATTGCCATGACTCTAGAGCTGAAGACTGTGATGGAGGATGTTAGTTTTTTATATATATATATATATGTATATATATACATATATAAAAAGCTTACCTGGCAGGGTTAACAAAATAGCAGGCAAAATTTGGCAGGTGAGTAGTGCTGTTTCTAATTTTTGAAGGCATCTGCACAACCCAAGGCCTGGTGCATCCCCCATGCATCTCATTAATAAAGGTGTCTGCAGAGATTGGGTCTGTTCCATTGATCATCAGGCACCTACAGCAGGGAATCTGGTCTCCCACATGGATGCAAGATGCCTTCTGCCACAGTGCTAAATGGACACCTGCGCATCTGGCCTGCAGAAAAAAGATGACTCCTTGTGGGTTATTGGATGCAAAAATTTGAGTTCAGGCTGCAGCAGCACAAGCAAACCATTGACCATGGCTTTCTTTCAGCTTTCTCAAAGCTGAACTTTGAGCACACAGATCAAACAGATCTTGAGAAAGAACTGTTTTAACTGAAATACTGCTTGGTCATTTATCATGAATTTCTCATTTTATGAGAATGTTTATAGGCATGTTTATTGAATACAGCCATCATTTGGTGATTTATTCTTAGCCATTATTCCAGCCTGCAGTGCAAAGGAGTAAAACAAAGAAAGACAGTAGGACATTCAAGTATATGCTCATACAGAATGTGTGTTCAAAACTCCTCCAGATGGCTTGACAGTGTGGCATTTGGACAGTTGTGCAATGGAAACCTCCATTAAAGACAGCTATGTTTGTCTCTCAAAATGAACCCCATTCTGGAGGAGTTAGAAGACCACTTGAAATTACCTAATGAGTATTTAACATTATATATTCTGTGACTCTGTGGCTCTGAAGAGAACCTTCAGTGGGACTTAACAGCTGCATCCATGAGCATTACAGGAAAACACATTTCTGTACTGCTTCACTGGTTGTTGTACTGTTCTGAAGTGTATTGGTTTAACTATAAGTGATTAACTTTGTCCACTCTTGACCATCTACTGCTGACATTATGAGTCAGGAATTTTGTTCTTAATCAAGGATGGATTAGCATGAACATGTCCCATCATGTAACACAGCTATAAAATGTGTGGAGTGGCAAAGTGACAGACAGATGAGTTCTATGCCACAAAAGCCATCAGTTGGTGTATTCAGAGTTTGCCCAGTGTAAGCCCTTTGCTTCTGAAGTTTGGGTGCAGATGGATGCAGTGGAAATGGGACAACTCCTCAGTTTCATGCCAGAGAAGAAAGCACTTGTGCTGTGTTCTACAGGAAAGATTTTCCTTTTTCTTAAAAAGTTAATTTCTCTTTCTTCATGTTTCTAAAGGTTGGAGAAATAAAAGCCCACGCAGCAGAGTGGAAAGCAAACGTGACAGCTGAGTTCAGAGAGACACGGAGGCGGCTCAGCGTGGAGATCCATGACAAACTTCAAAGGGCAGCCACCATCCGGAGCATGGAGCGCAGGCGCCTGGGCCTGGACCAGCGAGCCCATTCCTTAGACATGCTCTCTCCAGAGAAGCGCTCTGTCTTTGCTACCTTGGAAACAGGACGCTTCAAGGCCTCCTCTCAGGAAAGCATCAACAACAGGCCTAACAACCTGCGCCTTAAAGGGTCAGATAAGCTCAACAAGCATGGGCAGGGGGCATCTGAGGACAACATCATTAACAAATTTGGATCGTCTGCTAAGATGACCAAACGGAAAAACAAAGATCTCAAAAAGACCATGCCTGAGGATATGCATAAAATTTATGAGACCTTCAGAAACTATTCCTTGGATGAAGAAAAAAAGGAGGAGGGGACAGAGAAGATGCATAATTCCAAGAACACTTCTAGCACTGCAGTTCTGACCAAGTGCATCCAGCAGCACTCAGACATGGAAAATGGAGTGATTCCCAATGAAGCCAAAGAAAGGGAGCATAAAAACAAAGTGTTACTTTAAGACAGAAGATAAATGTAAAAGATGCTTGACTTGAATTAACAATGTTGGTGTTTTTATATACATATATATTGAGACACGTGCCTTATACAGACTCCTTATTCAGTCTGAATTATATAGCATCGAAGAATATTTCACTGTGCCATAAAGACTCAAGCTTGCTCTGCCAAAACAAATCAGGAACACAGCACTGGAGAATGGCAACAGAAAGCTACGCACATGGAAATTTCAGCCTGTATAAGATTACCAGGGCAAGACACAAAGGAAGGGATTGAACCATGGCAGTATCACCAGAGGGCTCCTACCATGGTGTGATATTAGACAAAGGGCAGCTATGCAAGAAGAGCCTATGAAAGGAATGAAAAACAATGTATCTTTATAATGGAGTATGCATCCATAAAGCCTTCCCCTGGTGATTAAAAAGAGGAGAAATGATTGGAGTGAACTAGAAACTTTCAGTAAGGCTTAGTTTACGTTTTGGCACGTGATCCAAGCTAGATTTTTTTCCCCCTATATTTGAGTCAGATGCATTACCTTTCTAAATGCCAAAAGAATGTCCATGGACACAGCCAGCAGCTGGGTGCTGGTTGGAAAATAAACACAGACATAAGTAAGGGTACAATTGCTCTTTTAATTAAAAAAAAAAAAAGAAAAAAAAAGAAAAATACAAAACAAAACAAAAAACTGTTTGGGTATTTATCTTGAGCATTAAAAAAAAAAAGAAAAAAAAAAGAAAAGAAACGGATTTTTTCTCATGTAGGGAAATTAAATGTAAAGTCACATCAAGAAAGTGCACATGAAGAAAATACAACATCTCATGCCATGTTGTTTGAAAGAAAAGAAACATCAATTTAATGATATTTGGCTAAAAGTATAAAACAGTGGGCCAACTTTTTTTTTTTTTTTTAAAAGAATTTCTCATTCACATTTTCTACCACTGAAAAAAAACCCTTCTATTTTAATGCTGTAAGACTTCAAGGACAGAAGGGAAGCTATAGCTTTTGCATGTCAGCAAACTGCTGTTCTCTAGCTGAATCTGAATTTTTAAAAATAGACATAAGAGCATATACATGATTCAAATGAGGGCCAGGGCTACCATAGAATCTCAGGGCTCTGTGCTTTCTTTTGGGCTTGATTTAGACATAAGCTGCTGTCATAATCTCAGAAAAAAAAAAAAAAGAAAGAAAAAAGTTTAGGAAAAAATATTGTGGTAATTTTTTAAGTGCTTATAGCTTTAAGTGCCATTAATGCTGTCATATTTTGTAACTTTTTAAACAAGCATTTTGAATTATTTGGTTTATTTCCTTTCAAGTACTCTGTTGGAAATTTGCTATCCCTTTTATTGATGAAAACTAAACATGGGCTCTCTGCATTTCTAGACTAAAGTGAAATGTAACTAAACTATGGGGATTTTTAAAAAAATCCTTTATGTTGTCTGGGCATATAGATATGAAAAATAAAATTGTGTCTAGACTTCACAGTAAATTTTCAAAGAAAATGCTGCAAAATAATTAATGTGAATTGCAAAACATACTAAACTTTTTAGTGTCAGCCTGTGGGCTACTGGGTGGGCCATTGCAGATAGAAGATTTTGCATGCTGGAAATGAGATACACTGATTGTACCAGCAATGCTTTCCCTGAGCTTTCACAAAATCCTAAATATTTTTGCAATTCAAACTATAGGCTTATAGGTAAGGTAAGCATGGATGTTGATTGCAGAGACTCTTGAAAGCTAATCAATCATGCAGACATCCACAGGTCATGCAGACACAGGCTTTTGGAATTGCATGCCGATGTCTACATACACAGAAATGCATGTATCATTCCCTGATACTTTCTGAGATTTTATACACAGTAAGACAACTCAAAATCAATCTGGCCACCAGAATTCAAGATTGCCATGGCTATGAATGAAAGCATGGCTGTGTGAATGTAAATTTTGAGTATACATATTTGCATATCTAATGACTCTGCTGGATTTGCAGGAATGAGCCAAATTCCACTAGTGCAGAGGAGGAAAGAAGTTTTTAGTTTGTTCTGTCCGCTGGTTCACTTCCCTTGAAATGACTCTTATCATCTTTCTAATTTCATTATCTGTCTGAAAATCAAGGATGAGAAAGCAATGTTTGAAAAATTTCAGGTCATTTAGGATTGCTCTAACTCAGTAAGATCCAAGGGAAATTGAATTCTGCTTAGTGAATCTCCTAAGGGGCAGGGCTGCACTCTGGCTTCACCTTACCAGAGGCAGGGCAGTAAGCCCAGTCCCGGGGGAAGGTTCCACTTAATTCAAGGACTCTTATGGCTTCTGGAGACTTTTGTGCCAGGCAGCCCTGTGCTTGGCTTCACAAACATGCAGATGGTGGCTTGTGACCATCCCCAGGTCCTATCCTCCTCAAGCCCCAGGCAGACACCAGAAAGGTGCAGGTCTCTTCAAAAGCTGGAGCTCTTTAGCCTGCCTGTTACTGCTGGTTTTGGGCAGGCCTTGAGTGCCACACATGAGCAAATGTTCTGAAGTCTTAACCAGGAGCATCATTAATTCTATAATGCCAGGATGGACGAAGCGTATCTGGATGACCAAGGCTGTTCAGATCTGGTGTTTTATTGGTAGGAGGTTAGGAATGAAAGTTACAATTTAGATTTGTGTTTGAATTCCAAAAAAGGTTCAGAAGTGCTGAGATGTACAATTTGGGTCTGAGAATTGAAGTAATTCCTTGTTACATCATCCTGTGCTTTGCATCTGTGAAGGATCTGGCACCCAAAAGCATCTCAACTGTCTCTGAAAGCATGCAATACTATCAGTTTTACAAATTATTTGGTTTGCAAAAATTTGGTTACCAAATGCCAAGGTCAACATCATGCATGCAGTGTTATCGCCAGATGAGTTCTTCTCACAAGTTATGCTTGCCTGCAATAGAAAAGTTCTGCATAGTCACACAGACATCTGTAAGAATATGGAAGATGCATTTGCTGTATGTGAAATATAAAGTTTAGCCATAGCCAGGGCATTTCTTCTGATTAGGGTCAGGGAAAGTAAAATCTGTCTTGTAGGAATTGTTCATGTGAGCAGGGAGTTGGACAACAGGCAATAACAGAAAATGAGTCAATATGAAGAAGTGAAGAGGCAAAATCTCTTGGGCAAATTCAGAACTGTTTGTTCTTATGCAAGAGAAGGACACTGGCATAGTTTTTATCTTAGCTTTCTGAGTTCTCAGGCTGTCCCCTGAACAGATTCTAGGTGATGGTGTGTGTGTGTCATTCTAGTTTCTGTGTGGCCGTGCCATGTTGGAGCCCCTGGATGACATTTTGTCAGCTGTTTCTTCAGCATCTCCTGGTTTGGGATATAATAGTTCAGGGACAAAAGGTGATGCTCTATAAACTCTCAGCGAGATACTGAGCAGAGAATTTGATGACCTTTTATATGAAAATAAAATTCTCTCTTTCAATCCTCTCAATTTCTGTGCCTACGAAACTTGCTGAGAAAGTTGCCAGGCTATGACTGACAGGAGTAAATATTTTCTGCTAGATGATTCCTTATTAAATACCTCAATATACATAATTTTTATTATAATATGGGAAGTGGAAATGGTGTATTTCATAGTGAACCACACAGAAACATCTTGACACCTAAAATGACATTTTAATGAGCTAAATTGCTTTTCCCTTTTAAAGGGCACCCCTTGGTTTTAATTGTCTGCAACAGCTTGAGAGAGAATCTCAGTTCAAACATCAAGTGTTTTTATGGCTAAAATTCTCATCCTTTGGCATTTAGTAACACCTATAAAAAACTTGTCATGTTATTTCTAGGGAGGCTGTTTCACCATTATAGAAAAGTTTTAGCAAAAGTAGTCTGAATCATATCTGAAACTTCTTTCTCTAAATTAGGCCCTTTCCCAGCAGCCGGAAAATAAGTCAGACAGAAGGGTGAGTTACTGGCTTTAACTCTCCAATCTTGCCCTGAGCATAACATGACTTGACATGGGAATTGGGACCTGAAAGAACAAAGCAACATGGATTTGCTGTAGCTGCAGCCCTCACAGATAGAGAATGACTCAGCTGCTGTATCCCTGCAGCTTTCAGCTCTGCAGTCCTGCTTTCCACTGCCTTGTGCAGGACAATTCTGCTATGCCACTTTGGGAATCCTTCTGAACCATCATAAGCATTGCTGAACTTGTGCAGATACTGGTTTTCAAAACATTTTAAATTTCATTACCATTTAATAGGGATCATTATTTCTAATAAAACCTAGAAATAATATTAAATAAAATACAATAATTCCCCCCCCCCCCCCCCAGTTATTTATATTCGTGGAACCTGATTTGGATTGTGGCCATGAAATTATAAATCACCCAAGCTTCTGCTGCCTGGCTTTAGGATGTCTCTAGTACCCGTCTGCTTCCTCCAAAGCCATTAATGGACTATGCTAGAGACTTCTGCAAAAATCTCTAACCCATAATAAATAAAATTACATCTGAGTTCAGATTATTAAAACCTTGTCCTTAAAAGCCCTTCATTTTTCTGAAGTATTTGTATTTATGCTGTACATGGGCTGTTTGTTTTCCAGCTTTGGTTTTCTCAGGGGTTTATTTGTGTTGTCAGGTTGCATAATGTCTGCTACTCTCACTTTTCCCATCATCCACTAGAAATAAATTACAGGTAAAGACCAAGCATCATGTTATGTTGTGTACTAACTTAGAGCAGGAAGTGTCCTACTAAACAGATATGAATTTGAGAGATGTCTGGGGACTGTTTCAGTCCTCCCTGTACATTTATGTGTTCTGAGCTATGTTTTGTCTCATCTAGGCCAAAATCTGCCCCTGTAAGTCTATGCAGTAAAGTGGAACTTGCTTGTTATTTTTGATCTTTTTATTGCAAAGGCCTGCTGTTATAACTCATCTCTACTGTGCAATTTATACTTACTGGAATGGCATTATATCAATACTAAACACAAATAAGCTCAGCTTCAGAAACAGTTCCCTGGGCATTTAAATATCAATGAAAACACAAGGCAAATCAACACAACTCTGTGGAACACAAATAAAGGCTTGTAGATTAATGTACGAAATTGGTTGGCTGAAATGAATCACCAAAAAAATGTAGATCTGAAAATTCCTTTGAGTTACTGAAATTTTCCCAAGGTCCCTGTGTCCTCTACTATCAGTAACAGTTACTCTCTTTAATACCATTGCTAAACTGGACTGTATTTTTTCTTTCTGCCACTGCAACTGCAGTTCATAACATTGTTAGTCTCTGTTGACTTGTGCTTCTGAAATCACTGAGGAAGCAGTAGCAGAAGCTAATCTGCTGTTGTCCTGATGTAACCAGTGCATAGTCTGTGAGCTGGATCATGCTGGAATGGGAAGGTCACTCTAAAGGCAAGCCTTATGTACCACACTGGTGAGTTCTCAGGAACCAGATGAAGAATGGCCCCATGCTAACACCCCTCACATGCCACACAAAACTGGTTCTTGCACACAGATTTACAGGTGATGCCTCCTCACTCCATGCAGGTAGATGCAAACTTCTTGTGCTCCCTCCTCTCTGGTTACAGGTCATATCTGAGCTAAGTCTCATCACCAGGAAATAGCAGGGTTGCTGCTTTTTATGGTAGCTTTAGTTAGAAAAAAGCAGAGTTTGTGTCTAGATCATATCTTCCCAACAATTTAAATTTATTCAGGGCAAAGTATCAAAGTATTTTTAAAGTGATTTTTTTTTTCAAGTTCTAATAGAACTTGATCTGGACCTTGGACAGTACTGAGAAACCAATATTAGTAATTTTCAGATTTGTATTTAAAAAAGAAGTTTCTTAAAATTTGGGAAAACATTTTTTGGGATGCTGTTCTACTATATCTTCCTGATCAACTTCAAATTATACTATAAACAATCAGTAAAACCACTTACAAGGATATTCTATCTACTTTCTTGTTTCTGTTCCTCTTTCATTCTTTATGTAAGATTCAATGGTGCTTTAGAAAGGCATTCTCAGAAAAATTAAAATTTCAGAAATGTCATTACCAGGGTGCAGAGCAGAATGTGCTTGTACCAACTTGATAAGTTTTGCTGCTATTGTCTTTATTTTATGATGTAATGTTTTAAAAGATTAAAAAAAAATTGCAACAAAGACCATCCAGATGAAAACACTTTTCCTGTTTTTTTTTCTTTTTCTCTTTCTGTTGTCCTATCCACCAAGGGGAGAGGATCTGTAATTAACCTCTTGTGTATCTCTAGAAAACTGTGCATTGCTGGTAATATCACTTTTGCTGGACCTTTGAGCTTGTTTTTCCCCCTTCTACCTTTTCTTCCTGGTTGATGATCCAGATTCCCATATTTCCTGGTGTCTAATTTGGGAAGCCATGTTGCTGGGCTGGTTTCAAAAGAGAGACGCAAATTTCCAGCCATTCTTCTACTCATACTTAGCCATTTCTGCATTTAATGACCAGTCAACAAGGAAGGAAGAATCAGAGCTTTGAGGAGGCTCTGTCTCCTTTCTAATTTTTTTTAGAAATTGTTTGCCAGGATGACTGGAAAAAGTTATAGATGGAGAGATGAGGTGAAGCTTTTTGACCTTGAAAAGCACAGACAAGGTTGAGGTTGTCTTTTACTGTGAATTCTTTTGTCTTTTTGCAACTTTTTTGATATTTCTGTCTTGACAACTTTCTATGCTGGGCCTCAGATTCCCTCACTGTCTTGTTTTTCCTTTGTTGGGAAATTGCAACAGGGTCCAGTCCACTTCTAGAGGGTGCAAATTCTTGAAGTATGGTTCCTTTTGTCAGCAAATTGGGGTAATAAAAACCCCCAGGAATCTTGGTTCAAAATTCTGCATAGTGCCTATAGAGACCCCTCATGGCTGAACCTTTGCTTGACTCTGAGAAAAAAAAAAAGAAAAAACGTTCACTGGACTCAGCAGAACTATCTCTCTCATATTTGTGCTACTTTTTATATGCTGTTTGTGCTATTCAGTCCATACTGATTCTTGCTACTTGTGTACTAACTGTGTGAGTCAATATGCATTTCTCCAAAGCCCATCTCCATCTCCAAAATTATCTCTCTTCCCTTATAAGCATGGGTCTCTTATTTGGACCTACTTTAGCTACTCTGTATCACTCTTATTTTTCATGCAAAAAATGGTTATTTGCATTTTCTAGTTTATGCACATTGTTTTTGTTTACTTGATTTCCAGGTCCAGACTTTATCAAGCTACAGCTGTTTTCTCTGATTTTGTGACCTCTTGCCTGGGATATAGAGGTGGTACTTAAGTTTCTGGAGTCCTCCAGCAAATTGACCTATTTAGCAAACTGACCCAAGTCACTCTTCTGAGAGATGATTGAGAAAGATAAAGGAGAAGAAAACCCAACAAATCAGCAAAAACCGAAGGGTGGATGTGTGACAAATTGTGAAATACTCTTTTTACCCCCACCAAAATCTGTATGCAGGATGCTGGGGGTTGCACTAAGATTCTTGTTGAAAAATTATTTTCTCAGTACAGTCCGCTGTTTTGCATAATACCAATTATTTTTGAAACAAATTGTTACATGGTAGAAAATTTAGATTTGCTTTAAAAACAATAAATAAGTATACAATAATAAAGTAACATACTCAAAGTGAATAGTTCAGGAAGGAGTATCCCACAGAGATTCCACAGGACACTTTTTGTCCTGGCAGTTGTCACTGCTTTCTAGCAAAGCTTTAGACCATTTCCACGGGGCACCTAGGAGACTTTCCCCACTGTAGGAGACTGCCTCTGGGCCATCCCTTCCCTTCATTCTGGCACAAGGTGCTGATTTTTTTCTTTTGACAGCACCATTTCTGAAGCAGAGCAATGTAAATGTCACTACTGAACCCAATTTAAACAGGATGGATGGACACCATAGGTTTGACTTGAAGCAATTAGCTAAATGGACCTGTGCCACAAATTCCTTCTAAGTACAATTATCTGACTTGGAAGAATAAAGCAGCAAATTAAGGTTGTATTACATTCCAAGGCATGTGATGACTGTTGATTGTTCATATGAAGAACTTGCTTTCCCCTTGCATAAATACCTGGTTAGAAAAAGAGACACAGAAAATTCCACAAAGAACAGAGTTTGGGCATGCACATCTCTTCTTCCTACAAGGGTTTGTGGGAAAGAGATGCCCAGTATGTTCCAGGGCACAAGCTGGGAACACTATGATTGGAAAATAAACAAAACAGCACATTAACTGATGCTGTTGTGCAAAGAGACATTAAATACAGACAGGAACCTCCTGAGATCATTTTTGTGGTGTCAAATTATGGGCCTGGGAGTGACTTCTAAGATATCACAGCAGGAAAAACAAGAGCCCTGACAATCATTGTCACATCTGTTGAAGTGTGGAGAGGCTGGAGCAGGGCTAATCGATAACTCCTCCACAATGAATACAGCAGCAGGCATTTAAGGGATTAAGCACAAACAAATGATGACTGCGTGTTTTGTAACAAGGGAAATAATAGGCACTATTTGAGTAACAAGAAGATTTCAGCTGTGCCTTAGGTGCTGAAAGATACAAGTTGTGCTGTCAGGTTTACACCAAAGTGTTTAATCCTCCAAACATGGATGTCTGTAAGACAATAGCCTACTCAAGTGTTGAGCCCAGACTCTATCCTAGAGCAGGTCCATCTTGTGGGGAATTCATGCTGTGCCGTGAAGCCATTTATATTCTCTCATTTCCATTTCTCTGTCTGATGTAGCTCAATTTGACAAACTAAACGTATTTTGTCAAAATAAGAAAAAACCCCAACTAAATACAAAATAACAACAAATATCCCCTTAAAGGTTGCAATTGTTCCTTTTTTCCCCCTTGGAATCCTTCTGCACAGCTGCCTGCTGAGAATGATTTATAACAGCATTTATAATGTTGTTTAGAAACAGCAAATCTTGCTGTTTGAAGTAAGGTGCATGACTGCATTTCTCATGAGAAGCAAAAGAGGAGGAATCTCTCTGAAATCTGGGCTTGGGTAAAACTGGAAAATAAAATTTTTACTATCTCTTCCTGAAACTATGATTTCCTTTTTAGCAGGAAGTTATTTTATATTTCACAGCTTAACGAGAGCTTTAAATGGATCATTTCATTCCTGCTTTTGATTGCTTAAGTTTCCTGCCTTGCTAAGCCTTCACTAATCTATGAAAACAGGTGTCTTCCTCTCTGTAGAATGGACCTCACTCCCTCAGGCTGAGTAGTAATAAATTAGCCCTGCCCACTTGCAATCCTCTATGAAGCAATCCAAGCTCATTAGCTTGTATTTGGCAGTTCTCAAATAAGGCATTTTAATGCAACAGCAAAAGAAGTTTAGGCTGTGCTTGGCAATTTCTCTTGCCCATCATTAGTCACACATCCCCCCCTGGGTTTCAGATTCCTGCACTGGTACCCATGGAAAGAGGCTTGCCTACAGTAAGTTTAACCTGAGTTCTCTGTAAGGGGGTTGGTGATGTATGTTTTTTTCATGTGCAAGGTCAAGCTGTGAAGGCCAAGAAAGTGGAGGTACTTTCTATATGATAGTCACCATTGTATTTGTGGTGTTCAGGCTCTTTGTCTTAAGCAATCCCCATTTCTGGTATGCCGATCTCTGTATATTGGTCTAGCCACTTACCTGCTACTAACATGTGTGGTACACTTCCATGAAGCATCCTGATGATGGGGAAATGAGTACACTGAGGATGCTTTCAGGTGCTGAAAGACACTCAAAAGAAATAAAGTGTTATATGGCAAACCTTGCAGCTTAATAAGAGGAAATGGTTAAGTCTTTATCTCTCTGTGTCTGGTGGTATTGCTTAGTTATTCTATCAGTTTGTTGGTCAGACTGTACAAAGAATTAAAAGAAGACCTACAGTGCTTATGGGACCCAGAAAAGGGATTTTATTTTACAGTGCTGTGTGGTTTGGAAAGGAAACCTCTCTTATAGGGAGAAAGTGAAGACTCTTTGGAGGAGGTTTTAATGTCCATTAATGTAATCATCAATAACTTGCATCACAATCAATGTGTATTTGGAGTGCTGAAAACACTGGTTGAAATGTCAGCCAGTCAAGCCACAAATCCGGATATGTCAGGGTCCCTCGGCCAGGCAAAATGTGAACGTGTGACTGGCTGTGACTCAGACGGGAGTGGGGACACTGCAGGGCAAGCTTTAAATGAGGAGTACTGCAGAGTAGGCAGAATATGATCTCTTCTACTGAGATCAGGACCCTTCTTTTGCATCTCTGGTCCACCTAGAGACAGAAATATTCACTTTATTTCTTAGTATTGTAACAAACAGCCAAAGTCTGTTTTCTTTCCATTGCAACAAAATTTCTGTTGTATCTTGATGGGTAGTAGGAGTAGTTTTCCAGAGAAGCAAACTCTGCTAAATAATAAGATTTGTTTTAAAAAAATTATTTTAGGAAAATAAAATCAGAGTGGATTGGATTAAGCAATGCTGTGTTTGGATCAGACTTGACATAGGGATTTGATCAAAGATTAGATGCAAAATTGCACAAGGCTAGCAAAATACTATGATACAAAACACCTGGGCTAAAGACTGACTGGAAAAGAGATGTAATCTTGGTAAAACTGGATCTCAGAATTGCTGATCTTTCAGCTCAAATATAACCTCTGGAAGACAAAAAAAGAAACATCGTTTGTGGGTCAAATCAAATTGAAATATCTTCTCAGTAAATACAAAAGCAGTAAAAAACCTCCTGTCAAATTCTATTGGAATTAATTATGTTTTCAATCTGAAACAAATGTCACATTTCCATTTAAAATGAACTTTCCCCCAAAAGTTAGAGGAGCCATCTATTAATTGAAATGAAAAAAAAAATGCTTATAAATGAAAAACAAGCTTTGTCTTTTTTTTTATCCTTTTTTTATTTTTCTTTCAGATGAATGAACATATAATTCAACTGAATTTGGTTTGTCAACCCAAACGAGAAGTCAGATGGTTTAACCAGCAGGAGGCATATATGGCTCAAGTAGGAGCAGGCTGGTTCTTTCCTGTTGTACACTAAATCTCTGGGCAGCCCTGAAGCCTGCTCTCACCAGTGTGCATTGAACACAATCACTAAATCACTAGAAAAAACAAGCTCAAGTTTTGGAAATGTAGACTTTTCCCATTAGGAGCTTAATGTAAGGAACCAATTTACAATTGAGCAGCCAATGCTAAGTTTAGGGCATGTATGAACTCATAATAATTTTTATTATTTTGGTAGCATAGTAAGTGCTACCTGTGTATTAATTTAAATTCTAGACAGAGGATGCTTTTTTGCCTTGAGGCTCTTGTTTCAGCTTCATATTTTATGTACTGTTTTGTATTTATAAAGACACATTTACATGAAGCACTAGGAAGATAGGAGAATGTGATGTACAGAAAAAATTTTAGTGTTGTTAGTGATGTGATGATTAATATTTACTTACTATTAATTTTTCACCCGTGGAACACTTCCTTGCCAGATCTCATGTGCTAGGAAATAAAAATTAATTATAGTCAACATACTTAGGAAATATCCTTATTCCTACTTTACAGCATAGAAAATGAATTAGATAATTCAGGTTACACAGAAACCTGTGTCCAAGCAAGGGTTTTAACTCTAACTTGTTACTGTGTGCTCTAGTAGCTGACTAGCCATGCTCTCTTGACTATACCATGGCTCAGGTACAGCTTTTCCTATAAAGAAACTGTGAAGGTTTGGGAGTATTCCATGTACTTTTTTTTTTTTTTTTAATTAATTGCTAAATTGTAGTCAGGCTTTTACAAAACTGGTAGATGCCAGAATTGATTGTCTATGCACCTTAATTCCTCTTATGTCTGCTTTATGGGGCAATCTTTGATTTACATCACTTCATACTTGTCATGGGTGTTCTGTTTCATGCCATGTGTTCTGGTCAGTTATTGAGTACTTTATCTGTTCCTTCATGTTCACCACATAAACCCTGGCCTTATTTACTGAAATCTCTTCCACCCACTCTCTGTGGATTGATCTTTTCTCATGTGCTTTTCAGTAGCGTTAATCATGAGTGCATCAGGAATGATTCACAAGCACTGACTACCCTTCAGGGCTGCTGCAGGGAAGTAAGGCAGTGCTCTTCCTCCACTCAGAGGGCAGAACAAAGCACAAAAAGTGTCTTTCCATTAACGCCATGGGTTCAGTGCAAGGAGTTTGGAACCTGAGATTTTACTGTAGCACTGTGTAGCACCTTGGGATATAACAGCTCAAGGGGTAAATGTCCAGAAAACGAGGATGAAAGAGATTCTGATCACCTCAGAAAATCTTGGTTATATGGCTTGTTCAGCATTTCCAAGGAGAGGTAGGAAAAATAATGCAGTTTTCTATTGTGGCATTTGATTTCCTAAACCAAGAGACCTCTTCTAGTTTCTTTATCAGAGTTTTTGAAGACATGCCACATCCTGGAAGGATACAAGTGTTTTCATTAAAGTCTAAGCAAAATGCTTGAGGACTGATACTTAAACTTACTCTTTCCTTCATTCAGCACAGAAGCTAGTATTAGGTAAGGCATCAAGAATGTTTGCTATTACAGCAACAAACTTTCAGATGCCTAAGGGGTTACTGGATTTGTCCTGAAGTTCTTCCCAAGTTCTGAAAAGATCATCAGATAAAAAGTCTTGCATAACTTGACCCATGTTGGAGCAATGGCAAAAGAGGAATATCAGTGCATCAAGATATTAATCTATCTGTAAAAAGGAAATATAGCCTAGAGGGTTAAAGAAAAACAGTAGCATGATGCAAATATTTCCCTGGTAAGAGAGTGAACTTTTGGTGATGTATTATGAATTGCCAGCCTTTCTGTGCCCTGGGTGTATTGCAGACTGCTGCTTTGTTTTCAAGCTGCAGAGAAAAGTGAAGGGTAGGTACATAGATAAGACATAGATGTTTCAAAAAATATTTCATGTGTGGAATTTAATTTAAATCCTTGCATAAGACCTTAAATTTGCAGTAGATAGTACATGAAATACAAAAATCTCCACAAACCTATAGTATTTTGTAGTTAATCAAAAGCTCAGTAAAAGAGAAGGGAACTATTCTAGTTGAAGTACTCCAGAAAGTCGTGGGGTTCCAGGTTTCTAAAAGGGCATTAAAGGGAGCGCCCACATGCATCCGTGACAATCAGATTCTGAACAAAATTTGCACTCCTATTGCTTCAGGCAGAATTTTTATTTGGCTTTGCAACTACAAGATACCATATTTAAAGGTTTTTTTCACCTTAAGTATTTCATAGGTTGCTCATGGATTTTGGGTAACTGTGATCAAAGATGGAAACAATGGCTAAGTTTTGGAACTGCCTGTTGAACCACCTTCCACATGGGCAGTGCACTGTGACCTCAAATTTCTTAACATTCTGTCCCCAATTCCATCAGTTAATGGGAAACAAGAGAGTAGTTAGTGAGGGAGATCCTGAAATAGGACACTTCTCCAGAGAGTCCTACTATAACAGCATCCAGTCTCCTTTTTTCCAATACTTTCTCTTTTTTCTTGCCAAGTGCAATATTTTTTGCAGTATCCCTTTTTTCCTTCCCCCAAGTCTTGTGAGCATCAGATGTTACCAGTCCTTTCAACTGTGCTATCTGGTGAAGCTGATACTTAGAATATTAGGTGGCTCTTGGTTTTGATATGGTCAGTTGTCCTGGCAAGAGGAAAAGAACAGGAGCTTCCAGCAGCAGAGAGAATATCAGGAGGGTATGAGGAGTCCCTCCCAAGTCACTCTGGCCTGTCAGGGGCTAGGGTGTGGGCTCTTCAGTGCACCCAATGCCTCCCAGTGCCTCTTCTGCTGCTTATGGAACAACCTTGCAGGAAGTGGGGGCTCTCATTTGTCTCCCTTGATGTCCTTCTATACACACTTTAGAGTGTTCTGTGTAGTACATTTTCCTCTAAGCTTGACACTTAAAGCTGTTTTGGAAGCCACTCCTATGTACTAGACCTATCCATATCCATTTTCACCTACTCCAGAGAAGTCCTTTATGTGCAGATACCCTTATGGAAACAGTTTTACTTTGAGCAGCAATCTTCTTTTCTTTTTCTCCTTTTTTTGTAAGTTATAAGTTCTGGTAGACTTAACCCTACATCTTTCCTTCTTTTTCATTCTACAAAGGAAGAAAAAAAATTGTGTGAAAGTTCCATGGAAAGTGTCTTATTTTTTTTCCAAATCATTTCCCATCACAGATTTTAGTGGGAACTGAATTTGGTTTGCACTTTTGTAATCTGCATTAAATACTTAAAATAGTGCAGCACATTTTGCTTTGAAACTGGGAATCTGTTGCTTGACCTCACTTGTTTATACTTCACTGTATTTCCTTCAAGTTGTACATAATTATTTCTAAATAGAGTGACAATCTGTGCTTTTTCTTTAGTACATCTATTCTCTTACAGCCTGTGATTAGCTATTCTTTTGTTATATGATTACTTGATTTTTTGCCTGTTTTAAATAGCCATAATAATGCCCCAGTTCATCCTCTGGCAACTCTATAAAAAATGCTACTTTTTTTAATATCTCTGGCAGACTGATGTCTTGAAGTCTTTGATCTGGAATATCACACAGTCATTTCTTTATTTCAATATCTTATTGAAGGTCTGCTTATTAGAGATCTATCAGCCTTAATAGGCTGTTTCCAGCTGAACTTCCTGTCATAGCTGAGCCACTCCATTATCTCAATGAGGCCCAACTAAAATGCAGTTCCATCTCCCTTGGTTGCATTAATTGTGCTGGGCTAACAGGGGTAAGAAGTAGAAGGTATTTAGTTTTGGCACTGCTTTGTTATGGCTTGGAATACGCACCACAAAATGGATATGTTCAGTTTTATATAGCTACTTGTCAGAGTAGAACCACACTATCAGCCTAATATTTACTAGCTGCTTTAGAGACTGAGTCATTTTTGATCAACTTAGTCCTTTCTAGGGCAAAAATATCAGTGCCTAAAATGAAGAGGGCAGAACATTTAAGGCTCATCCTGTAACTTTTCAAGGTCTATTATAAGTATTGTAACTGCAAGGATTTGGAATGAAAAAATAATTACCTTTTTGTCCAGATCTGAAAGACTGCATTTTGAAAACTTTTATTTCTGAATTCAGTAATTTGTTAATCATGGAACATAAAGATTTTCAAAGAGTTCTGATTGTTGTTCAATAGATTTCTATACAATAAATGTCTAGTTCAGTTTGAGGAAGTGGTTTAGACATAGTATTATCAAAGGACATTTCATTCCTTTATGAAAAATGAGGAGGAAGGAGGGGAGTAAATTTGGAATTTTAGTTCTTATACAAGTCATTTAAATTTAATGTAAACCTTTGTGAATTTCTGTGAGCAAAGAGGAATGGAAACACTGTTCACCCTTCAATCCCATGAGGAAATATTTACAGCCATAAATTGCAAAGACATTGAGGCAGCATTTTCAAAGACCTGTTTCTGCACTGCTTTTTTATGTGTAGCTCATAACTGAGCATGGCAGAGCCAGTGTGACACTTGTCAGGGATAGGGACTGGCCTTGGGTACAGTGGGGACTTCATTTCAGTATGGCAATGTGTCTCAGAGGAGCCTTGCTAATGGTGATAGATAAATAGGGCTGTGCATGTCCAGTATCATAAATACATGTTATCATGCCATGCCACTTCAATGAGTTTATCTGTTTATATATGCATCAAAGGGAGCAAAAAATGTTTAACTTGCTTCAGTGAGCTGTAAGCAGAAGGAGAATAGATGAGAGCTGAGGGTTTGGAGCACACTGAATCACATCTCATTCAGGAAATCTTATGAATTATTGATTATGTTTTCCTTTCATTTTTTCGTTTTTTGAGTCTCCACATTTGTGTCTTCTGAGGTTATCTGCACTAATTTACAAGTGGCTTCTAACCATCATGCTATTTCAAAGTGGGGTGTGCCCTTTTTGTCTGAGATGGTCAGCAGCCAGTGTGGAGTGATTAATGTGGATTCCTGCCTGTGCATAATGGCTTGACAGCAATGCCTCCTTTCTGCTGTCTCCTAAGCAGGTACAAAGGCAAGAAAGACCTTTGCTTAATTAATCAAATTCACATATGTCATTTAGAGGCATTCACATCTGCCTCTCTCAAACAGACCCAAGAGACTTCCTGTCTCCCTCCCCCTCTTAGGACTTCATACATTTTTACTGAAGATTAGCTTCAAAAAGGGTTTGTGCTGTTTCATCCAGAGGGTTGTACTGTCACTGTGCCTGGCAGGTGTTGACTTTCTGTCATGGACCAAAGCATCCAGAAAGTGAGGTCTGAAGTCAATAGCAAGCCAGGAGAGGGGATAAGCTCTCCAGTTGCATGTGGACTTGGCACAGGACCTGGGACCTGCTGTCCTTTGTGGCAGTGCTATTGCGCATTCCAGATGCTTTGCACTAAAGTGGTTTTAGGCAAACAAGGAGATGACAGATGTGTTCAGCCCTCCACTGATTAGTGTAGTATGGCTTCTGGTACTCCTTTACAGTCCTCAGTGCTGATGAGCTGAAGTGTGAGATTGCCCAGTACTGATGAAATAAATGCTTCTAAGCTCAGGGGATCCACAGGAGAAACAAAGAGAAGGAATTATCTCCTTGCAAGTGTCACTGGCTCTGTGAGGTCTTAGTGTTCACCTAGACAGCTGAATGATTCCTGATGAGCCTGCAGACAATTCAAAGGACTCTGGAACCCATATGGCTTGGTCTTTTACTTACTTATTCTAATGTATTTCAATCTTCACTGTACAGTAAATATAGAACAAGCAGATGGTAGGAAGACAGAATCTACTCCCCGAGGTGAGATGATAATTTTTGCATGAATATGCCTTTCCATGTGCTGGGGTGGTTCTGGCCTTTATTGCCAATCCTGTCTGAGAGCAGTCCTGGGTGGCTACTGGGTGTTTCTCCTCTGACCCACCTTGGGATGGCAGCTCCTCCCCACCACAGGCTGTCCCATGCCCTTTCCATGCTGTGTCCTCATGGCTCCCACAATAAGAACAGAGAGGATAGCAGATGCTCTTCCAGTCACTTGAAAAATGCCTCTTCTTTCATGTGGGGAAAACCACAGCTATTTTCTGAACTCAACAGAAGCACAACAGTAAATTAACTGTTCCTTCGACAATACCTTTTAAAGTCTTTATTTACCTCCTTTTAACAAAGCATTTCAACTATTCTGTTATCAAAGTCTCTACACAGGTCAGATTGTGTTGGTTTTTATACACAATTTTTTCATATTATTTCACGTTTATGATAAACTTCTTTTAAAATCAGCCCCATAGGAACTTCCTATTATGTCCCTTTAATTTTTCCTCAGATGAAACAGAGAAAAAATTCCTTCTCTTATGCTCTGAATACTTTCTAGAGCCTAGAACCACTTATTTAAGAATTTCTAAGCTACTCAGCCTACCAGCTGATGGAAAAAAACCTTTTACCTCAGGCTCCCAAACCATCTCTTCATAGTATGTTCTTCTTGCTCCTAATTATATCACAGCTAATTGCACTGCCTGGTACTGCATAAAATGCAGCTGGGGAGAGCTGCCTGGGGAAGGTCACTGGTCACTCAATTGGTATCTGGACAGAGATCCTGCTGGGGTTAGGAGGAGAGGGAGCATTTCCAGGACATGTTTGTGCCATCCTGCTGGGTAAAACCCATTGTGCTGCTGGCAGTCACCACCTGTTTAATTCAGGGAGAGGGAGAGCCTTAGTATCACAAGGCAATATTACCAAGGTTTTCTATTCCAGGAGAGGAAAGAAGTGAGAAATGTCTCTCTCAGGCATTGAGTGGAGTTCTTCAGAGAGCAGACAGACTTGCAAGTGATGAACATCTATCAATTATTTGCCCCACCCTCAAAGGGCCTAGCACAGTTTAAGCTGTCCCTTCAAAGAAGGTAACTAATGCTGGAGGAGCTGGATTAGCACTTCAAATCAAGTCACATGCTTTGTCTGTTAATAACTATGAAGACTGAATTAATAAAAACTCTTGCCTGGGAAACCCAACCCTTAGTGTTCAGCTGAGGAGATTTAACTACTATTGTCTCAGACCCACTGCAGCAGCACAGAGCATCCATGCCAGCTGTGAGTGTGCTGCTGAACTTACTCTCCCCAAAGCTGCCTGGATCAGCTTGGATGGTCCATCTCATACCCTCTAGGCTAGTCAAGGTGCTCCTCCTTCAGTTTAGAGAGGAAGGGGGGAATCTTCCCATGCTCTGGGTTAGGAGAGTTGTGTTCTAGGGAATTGAACGAGCCAGGGGAAGGAACAGAGGATGAGAGAGGGCTCTGAATGTGGGTGGAGAAAGACTCAAGTGCCCCGGGCACTGTTATCAGCATGGCTATTTATAACAGTGATGTTACTGGTAGCAACAAAACCAATGCATCTCAACGAGAGAACTTTTTCAAGAACTCAGTAAATAAACCCTAACTAGCCTCTTTATTTTAATCAGTACTTTGCTAGTTTTGCACCAAAATTCTGTACCAGAAGTCTTGAAACACAGGTTGGAATTCCTGGTGGTCTCACATTGTTCTGTGTTTGAGCTACCAGGGCTCTGTGTACCTGGGAAGCAAAGCTGCCTTTACCCTGCTGTAGGGGATGAGTGCACAGAAATCACCCAAGCCACTGCTGCTCCATTCAGCACACAGGACTTCATCCCTGAGTGACAACACTACAGAAATGTCTCCACTTGAGAAAATCACCATTAATTGCTGTCATATTCCCTGGGGAAACCATGTGGCTGAAATTGACTGAGAGCTGGAGAACAACCAGATGGTAAAATTACTAAGTTCTCTGGGGAGAGGAGCAGCTTCTCTGCCTGAGCATCCTGCCATATTTGGCTCCTATTTTACTAATCTTCACTCTCTGGTGTTTTTTGGACTGTTCCCTGACTGAGATTAAGACAGAACTACAGCATTCACCCCAAAGTGGAGTGCATGTATTGGGTATGAGAGGGAGAGCTGCTTTTCTCTCTTCTGTGCTATCTCCCCCACCTGCCACTCAGCGCAGGGATTGCAATCAGAAGAAAACAGGGAACTGCACATTGCACAGACAAGGCCATCATCCCCACAGGGAGAAGACTGCTTACCTATTCAGTCCCTTGCCTGAGCATTGTCATAAATCCAAGCACTTGAAAGAAGCTTGGCAAAACCCAAGTGGTTTGTAACGGTGTGTCCTCAGAGGTTCAATCCAGGGAAAACACTGAAGAACACTACCCGAGGGCTAGTTGTCCCTTTGAGGATGACAGCATTTAGAGCACTTCAGAAATGTGCTTCAGCTCTCCAAACCAAGTAAGAACATTGTTGTGCTGGGCCAGACCAAGTGTCTCTCTTGGCTTCATGTCCCACTAAATTCTCCATAATATTTTGCATGACAGTACCATGGGATACAGAGGTAGAAGAACATGCATCAAATCCTTCTCTTCCTGTTTTCTGCTTCTCCTCTGCCTCCTTCTTTGAACTGCCAGATAATATAACTCCATGTTTTTCATTTCCCACTGAGACCTCCTGCTGATTATTACTATTAGCAAAGCACCCTGACTATACTTTTCTCCTCCTTGCTGCATTTTAGCAAAGGTCACCAGTGTTAATAATTGAAGCAACCATTTATATTAATGCTTATCATCCAGACAGCTCAAAGCAGTTCAGTGAAAGAACAATGGAAAAGAACTAAAATTTTTACTCTGATGCTGCAAGTAGCAGGAGCTGGAACTCTGGAAGATAATACAGTGACAGTGAATGTTTTACTATTTAAAAATTATGTCAGAAACAATTCCAGGAGAGCTAGGCAACCCAGTACAAGCTTTATAATACCTGGGACAGGTAAATAAGAGCAGACCTAGAAAACGAAGGTGAGGGCTCTCTTACAGGTACAGAAGGCTCCAGTATGTACACCAGATAGTGCCAAGGAGAACACTCTAGCCCTGGAAACCTGAAATGTGCTTGACTTTCAAAGCTGTGTGGGAATGCATGTGTCTGCACTATTCCTGTACCTGCTCTTACCTGTGATGCCAGGAGAGAGCACCTGCTGCCACAGACACACACTGGTGTGCTCAGGCAGGTCCAAATCTACGTGTCTCACATAAGCTTGTTATGAAGATACATTCCCTTATTCTTTATTTAAATCACATATGGGGTCAATTCTAATGTTTCTTTTTCCTCAGCCAGAATTTTATCAGGGATAGATGCATCTGGTTCCTTGGGAAGTGAAACAAATGATGAGGAGATAAATGTGCTGCTCTGTGGAAATTGCCTTCCCTGTGGGAAGTTCTCTGATTCCAATGATCTTATCTGAAGCCAGATAATGTCAAAATTACAAAATGCACTTGAAATCTCAGCCTTCATCACTCTGGAATTCATAAATATCTAAAATTTCTGGATTTATTCTTTATGTTAGGTCTTACCCAGACTCTGAAGGACCTGCCTGTTCTGCAGACTCCAGCCTGAAAAGCCCACAATGGCCAAATGAGAGTCCTCAGAGTCATGCATTGACCATGGCACTGGGTAAATCTGTGTGCGATGCCTTGCCTTGACACAACTTTTTTTTGCTTTGTTTTTTGATGGCTTAAAAATCCATAATTCTCAAAAATTCAGTCATGGGTAGGTGATTTCTGCTTAAATATAGTCATTACAAGGAAGGAAATATTATTTGTATTTGCTTTTAGTTTAAGCCACTTAAAAAAAACTTCCATGCTTGAAGTTACATACATATCACTGAATTTGCTCAGGTAACCTGCCCAAAGGAATTTATGGGCCTATAGTTTCATATTCACAGTCATAACTGTGACATTCAGGGGTTTCTTCATCTCCTGGCTGCTGACCAGCTTATTTAAAGACTTTGACTTATTTATATATATTTTTTTTTCTAATCCCAAAGTAATTATTAATCCAGTTACAAGTTTCTTTGGTTTGTCAAAGTTGAAATACTGCACTGATCAAAGACATGAGCTGGGGACACAAAAGAAAAGGAATCAATGTGCCTTTTCCTCCCAAGAATCCCACAGAACTGATTTTACATCAAATTTATGGGAAAATGTTAATATCTGAAACCCGTGAATTGAAATACTGTAACACCAATACTGCACCAAAGAAATGCTGGAGTTAGAAATGTGCACACTCTTGACACATGAAGACAAGCATCTTCATGCTGGAACCCTAATAAATTTTGCAATATTGAGAAATACTAGTATATGTCTGAGCCTCTAGTGCCAAACCTCACCCAAGCTGCTGGGCTTGCAGATTTGAGAGGCAGCTGGGGCAGGAGCCTCAGCATGACTGATGGTGAGCCCAAGGCCATGGGGGTCTGTGCCTGGGCACAGCCCATCCTTACTGCCTGACCACTAATGGGGATCTTCATCACTACTGGTATCAGAGGGTGCAGATAAGCTGTCAAAGTGTTGATGAGAAAACTAGTCCTAATTTTCTGGCTTGCTTTTGAGTCTATGGCTACCTAAGCAGGTCAGGTCTCATTCTGGGGTCCTCTCTAGAGTATAGGTGAAAACCTTACTTCTAGCACTTCCTCTGGCTTGAGAACATTTCCCTTTTTCTAGGGTCAAAAGAGCTTAATCTTGGGAATCTTATTAAACCTTTAGTTTATAAAGCAGCCCCAATAAAAGAGACTTTAGCAAGTCTGCCAGTGGAGACTTTAGCTACTCTGTGGCATTTTGTGTTTGGTATTTCTATGAGCAGCAGAAATCTGCTGGGTCAGTGCTGCACAAAGCACCAGTCTGTGAACAGGGCCCCTCATTTCTGCCAAAAGCACAGAGCAGATGGACAATAAGGGCAGACCCCAGAGCTTTATTTCTGCTAGTACTGCTCAGGGCATCCCTTCATACATAGACATAGTCTGTTTAGGTAAGAAGATATCTGATCTATAACAAGCTATATGCTCTATGCTGGAAACATAAATTTCAGAAGTTGAGGGAATTTAAATCTATGTAATGATGCAGGAAAATCAAACAGACCACCAGAAGTCTTCAATAACAATTTTTTTAATAATAGACTTGAAGTCTTCTGCAATTACTCAAGGCAGACAGGACAATTTGGTTCTTTTTCTTCATGTTTTGATAATGAGTCCTCCCAGTGTAAGGATATCTTCTTTTTGCCTATTACCTAAAAATTACCAAACTGAGATTCTGAGATTTGGTAATAAACTAAAAATTTAACTGCAATCTACAAGAATTTTTTTTTTTTTTGAGAACTAATGGAGTATCTGTGCAGATGAAATTCACCCAGCTTCAGTCTCAGCTAAGGATCATCAAACGTTATTTCATAATGCATGCAAAGTTCCAGTCTACTGAAACCAAAGCACAAGAAAAAGCACTAAATTTTAAACAAAACAGGTGATTAACATATTTTAGCCAAAGTGTAGGGAGAGGAAGGATTGACTCCTGTTAGGCTGTATTATAATATTACATCATTAGATATATATGCAGAACTAATGTTTCATATGTATGTAATAAATTAAATTAAAGCAAATTAATTATTTTTTGATTAAAGTGTATATAGAAATGTTCAAAATCAGATCTTTCTGTCATTTCCCCCTTAATTTCATCAACTGCTTGAATAAAAAGACAATTATTGCAAAACTCACAGAAGTTTAGATCAAATTTTTATGAAACATGTTTCAAAGACCACAGTCAAAATCCAATAAAACTCTTGCTCCTCAAGGCTCTTTTGAATAGTGATTAATTGCAATATTTATTTTGATGAATTCTGCAGAGGTATTCTGATTTCAATGATGACCAGGAAAGGGAGATTTTGGGGGGGAATTAATTATTTGTGGAAATAATAATTTGTCCATTCATCTAAGCTGGTAATTAATTCACAGGAAGTGTATCCATAGTATTTAAGCACTAGTCATATAAATTTAAATTAAAATTGCTTTGGGAAACCTACTTCAACATGAGTGACTGTGGGAATATGCTGCCCTTAGCTCACGTCTGGCTGAACTGCATTCCAAGGATTCATCTGGAAAGTCCTGTTATGGGCACGTGCTCCTGGCACACCTGCCAAGCCACAGGTTTCTTGTTGTGGCTGACATTTTCAAAAATTGATGAACTTGGGGAAAACAGGCCCAGCCAGTTCTGGGGTGATGTAAGAGCTCAAATACAGGTTACACTTGTCTGAGTGAAGCAACAGGAACTCTGTTGTGCTGACAGTTCTGTGATACCTTGCTGGTGCTCCTCTGTGTCATGCATGATTTTAGCATCAGATTTATATTTTGAGGTGATATAGCAAAGGAGTCTTTGTCTTAAGAGGTATATGTTACATAGAAGTTCTTGAAAACCGCCTCTGAAGTGTGTAGTTTTTATGCATCTTTTTTTTTCCCCCAAAGAATCCCATTTTTCTCATCTTTAAAAGAAAAGATTCTAGAAGACAGATGCTCATTATTTCTTCCTTCTTCAAAAATTTTGTTCTTTGATGCTTGTACAGTTCCTTCTTTCCCCCCTCCCCCAAACCAGGAGCATAGTTCTTACCTCATTTTTCTTTATATGATCTCTTCTTTTCTCCTCTCCTTATGATAAGTTGTTCAAAACCTAGACAAAAAATAGTTTGTGCCTCCACTCCAGCAGAACAGAGTGATATTGTTGCAGAATGGAGTAAGGGTTAATCCCATTTCAGTTCTGGACCACTGGTGTGCTGACACAATGTTGATTCTGAAGGGCGCTGCAAGAGCTATAGATATTTCTGTCTACACAGGAAAAGCAGCCAACTGAAAAACTACAGAGGGTGGTGAAAACCCTGCTTGTATTGACTTGCTTGGGTCACAAATGGCTATGTTTCTGAGAACAGGGTCTGTTGCTTCTTTCCCTAAGGAATTTTGCATGTAGCTGCAGGGAAGAATAGGCTGTCCAGCACAGCCAGTCCACTGGCTAAAGGAGCAGGTTGCTTATGCTCTTTCTCCATCCACCATCAGCTGCTGGCTTTCTCTCATCAAGGTTCCAAATGAAAGCAGGCAAGGTTGTCCAAACAGATCTGAGTAAGGCTCTTTAACAAGCCCTGTTAAGTTTTATCCTTTAGAAAATATTTCACATGTATTCTAAGACAACATTGAAAGAGCCTAAAAAATCCCCCTAAAGATCAATAAGAAATGCTTATCTTAAGTATTTTAAAATCCCATCAAAATAAAAGGTAAATTCAGGGTAAATTTTGCTAAAGTTTAGGTTTTCTGCCATAGAATTCAATTGATCGAATTTTAAAGAGCTTTCTTGAGCAGCTTTTTCATCTGGATTGGAAATAGAAACTCAGGAGAAACTGTGTCTTAAAGTGAGGTGAACCTGAGCTGGGTATTGTATAGCACAGCAGTCAGTACAAATGTTCTCTGAGACCAGGCATATTTGAATCTTGTTTTTATTAGTGCATTTTTTTTGCATGCAATCTTCTCTGTGCTTAGCTCTTCAGTGAAGGCTTCTGACATTTTCTCCTACATTTTGCCTTGTCTCACTTGTTCTGACCCTATCCGAAGATGGCCATTTCAGCAGGCTGCAGTACTGATGTGGCAGATGTGTTAAGCACATGTTATTCACTACCTCACCCTTCAGAGCTCTGCCAGCTCTGGACAGCACCAGACAAGCCAGATTTAAAAGGTTTGCTCTTGGTTTGAGTGTATGCAAATGCTTCTACAAAGGCCAAGCTGCAGAGGATTTGGGTACAGTGACAGCAGGTTTAGAGATGCTTAGGTTTCTGGTTTTCTACAGTGATGTTCAAACCTCAAAAGCTCCCCATTTACACATCAAAAATGAATACATACTGTGTGATGGGCCAATTTTCTTGTGGATAATAATCATTGTTGCACAAGTCATGCTATTCTTGTTTGAAGGATTTAATTCTGTGACAAACAGAAGGAAAAGAAGGAAAGACAGGAAGATATTCTTAAGTATCTATAGCTAGCAGTAAAAGATAAAAGATCGAGGACATTTCAGTGAAGTTTCATATTTAATTAGCTCATGAAATCCAATGCACTGCTTGTTAGAAAGTGTCACTAAGATTTAGAAATACCAGCTGACATGGACTGATTCTTAAACATACACTGAATATAGGAAAAGTATGTTAATAAAGTTTGAATTTAAATTGAATATTGCAGGTGTTTCCATGATAGATAAAGCAGGGAAATGGGAAGTGCCCCTAAGTCAGTCTTATGGTTTTGGGATGAAAGATCATTGAGAAATGACCAGTGTTTCAGGTATCAGTGGCTATCTCAGGTACATGATGCTGTTCTGCTCTAGCTGGATGTGCATTACAGCAACCCTCAGATATTATTTTAATGAGAATTCTGAATTTGTAGTGAAAATAATGTTCATTTTTGGTTGTCTGTTGAGGACTTTCCTCTTCAGTACCAAAACTGGCTTATATTGGCAGTGTGTACTTGCTTTCTCAGTAAGGAGGGTGTGGCTTACTGCTGGAGAGCTTGTGTAGTGGAAAACAACTTTCAGCAGTAGTTAAGAATAAGTACCCTGCCGAACAGAGGGGTTTTCAGATCTTCACAAACTTTAAATGGAATATACATTCTTAATATTTTGTGGAGTTAAATATTACAGCAACCATTTCCAGCTATTCAGAATATAAAAGTATGCTTACATATATCCTGTGCTACTCCTCACTTACAGTATCTGACAGCATCTCTTATAAGTGTAGGGAAATACTTAAGGGTAAATCCTGACTTTCTGATGGAAAACACTGCAAATGGAAGAGATATTTTATGAAGTTATTCCTCAGTGTACAAAATTTGATGATCTTCACTTCCCTGCTCATAATGAACTGGTGGATTTCATTATGGCATCACTTCTCATGCCTCCCAGCAATCTGTAAAATTCATATTCCAAGTGTCCCAGCAGAAACTGTGTGAAAGTGAATATGGTTTTGTCTTTCCAGCTTGGAGTGCTGGTACAGATCTCTAATAAATGTATGGTTAATTTCGTGATTTAAACATCATTCAGTTGGTCAGGAATTTGCATTCTGAAGTCCTCCTTAATGCCATTTGATTGTAATAGTGTGCCAGGGAAATGAAAACAAATGAAAAAGTCCCAAAGATATCTCACTGGGGCAAATCATAGGTCCCTCTGGATCATGTAAATGAGTTGATATACCACTTTTTGCTTCCAAATGTATTTATTAGCAGTTTACTTTCAATATGTTCTTCAGTGAGCTGTTTTCTTTACTAGCCAGCTGTTTAATTATATATTTTCTGTATGTCAGCAAGTGATATCTTGTCACTTAAAATGTTAATGGGTAGCACAGGATTGATACATCTGTTTGAATTGGCATGAATGTAGGAAAAATCCCATAATGTGCTGGTAAGTTACTTCACACGACTGTTCCCACTTGTTTAGTGCAAAGATACTGTACTAATTTAAAAGATTTGCAATTATAACAGTCAATCTAGATGAATCATAAAATTGCAGCTTTGAAAAACTGTAATGGCACCGTAGAATAAAATTTACGTAGAATAAAAGTCATTTGGGTTAGGTACTCTTTGAAGTCTGGATGATGTTGGAAGCTGTATCACTGCTTTGGGAAATGCTGCCTTTTGCCTGTTTGCCTTGGCTTTTCAAGCTGTGCACAAGTGTTGTACCCACCACCCATTCTAGTGCTGCCTGTAACACTGGACCTTGCATTTCTAACAGCGCACTCCTCTTGGCACCTGGTCACTCCTCATTTGCCTGCTTTGAAGGAAGCTGGCTGGTGTCTGTCTGTCTCTAAGAGGCCTGATAAAACAGGCTGAACTGTCAATCAGTTCCAGGTTGCATCCCTGCTGCAGTGCAGCCACGGCTGGCAGGTGTGTCCAGCCTCTCCCAGGGATGGACTGGCCCTTCCCAGGGGCCTGTGTGAACCAGGAGGCCCCACAGTGTGCAGCTCCTCGGCTTCCACCTCACCTTTCCTTCCAGGAGGTGGGACAGATATCTTTCTGGCATGCCATTTCCTTAATCTTCCAGTAACTGTCTGAGCTTAGTCTAGATTCTCATTTAAAAGGTTTTGGTTTTGGAGACAGTCTGTCAATATCCACTGAAAAGAGTGTCTTTTCTAGTTGAGCATTCAGTAACAGACAGAAAAAGTCTGGATGAGGTAGGTCATGCTCAGTGCCAGATACCTGTCCTGCAGATGTAGCATTTTGAATGTCTGGATCAATTGCCTCAATTGTGGGTTCCTACAGAATAATTAATTGTAAACCATTGATAGGAGTGACAACCAATTTCCAAAAAAATACACTTGACTCTTTAGAGCACACTTTCCACAGCTGGGTTCAGTCTGAAAATGGTGGAAGGCCAGCCAGGCAGTGAGAGGAGAAGGATATCTTTGCAGCTGTATATCTTCTATACATTGCTGTCAAAGGGAAATGAAATGAGCAACAGAAGTAATGAATCTAAACTAGTTGCATGACTAAAGCAGCTGGGTCATGACTAAGGCTGCTGTGAGACTCCACATACCAAACTGCCAACAATTCTGAAGGCTGAACTATGTTCCTAACAAATATGAAACCCACAAATGTGCAGTTAGCAAACGTGGCTGGCTTGAAAAGTTCATTCTGTTTTATTCTAGCTGTTTTGTCCCTGTCCTGCCCACTCACATCCTCTGCAATCAGTAACCCATCTGGTGTCTAGAATGATGACAGCTCTGCATGACTTCTGAGATAACAAAATCTTGATTAATAGGAAGATTATTGTGAGGATTTATTTTATAGAAGATGGCTGTGTAAACAGCCCATACATGCCTGATTCTTGCAGATTCAAGATAGTCACTGGGTGCTGGGCAAAAAGAGAACTGGAGAATCAATCCAAGGGAAACTTAGAATGTTTTAATTTACAAATGGGTGTGTTGCAAAAGCACTTTTTCTCTTGCTCATTTCACCAAACCTTGATTCTGGCTTCCAAAATTTCATTTTTTCCTCAATGAGAATTTAAGATGCTTTTGTCTATCTCCTCTATTGTATAGTACTTAGCAGATTTGGTGCTCTCTTAGTGTTCACTGAACTGTGGACAGAATGGTTCAGGTGAAGAATCCTAATGGCATGATCCATGAGGCAGAGCAGAATTCTGATGAAAATTTATTCACAGAATATTAAATCTAGTTGAAGAACAGTAAGTATGCAGAACATCCCTTTACTGGCTTCTATGGCACAAGTGGATATAGACAGGCATCTCTTGAAGACCAAGACAAAAAACAAGATTCCAGTATCTTGAAATCATGAAGCAAACATGCCTGAAGTCAGAAGGCAGTGAAATGAAAGCTATATTTATTTTAAGGCTATGTTAATTTACATTTATTTTAAAGCCATGTTAATTTCAAGCTGAGTTAGGTGCAGCGAAGAGGACCTGCTGTTCTAAAAGGAAGCGCCACACAACATTTGTGTTTAGACCAGATGTACTGGATTCAGGTAAGGAAAGACACAAAAAACACTTCACAAAAATGTGTTGATTATATGAATGAATCATGCAATATGTTTCAACACTACATTAGACACAAATATCCTGTGACAAACTCATAAAATTGTTCATGCATGTTCTCACCAGCTAAAGAAAAAAACCCCATAACCTGTGGTTAGGTGATGCTGTAAAAGCTTTTCTTTTGGTTATAGAATTTTAATTAAATGTATTTTCTCAATGGAAGATGCCAATGGAAAAAATAATGACTTAAAATAATTACTATTTACAAAGATTAGGTACTTAGATATTTATTATGGGCTGTTTTTCTCAGTTTTGACTTTCATCTACCCCTCCCACTGTCACATCCAGACTATTTTTGCACAGTCTTAGAGCAAAACACTGGTAGGGGGGAAACACATTCCCTGCAGACATTTGGAGAATGTCTTGCAGAGGTGCCTGGTGAATAGGTAAAGGAGAAGAATTTCTCTAAGGAATAAAAATGGCTACTGCACCATAAAAGCTGCATGACACTAAAAAATTCTTGTATGCAATGGAGGAAACAGGAAATTCATTAAATAATAATTTGAAGATTTCTACTTCTCCTGAATTGTTGACTGGCAGATTGCAAAGCTTTGGATCTGTTAATTATTATATTTGTGATTTTCCTTACTGAATAATTCTCAGGATGCAATTTGTATGTAATGCAATAACTAAGCAGCTGACTGTGTGAGTTTAGTTATGGGAGTCATGTTCTGTCCTTAAATTCATAACACGATGTTTATAGTATATCTTGTCACTGACTGCCAGCAAAAGCAGCACTATACAACATATTTCCTTGGAGAATACTTGGGCTAACACTGATCTTTTAACACCTAACAAATGCTACTAGAGGTCAAGACCACAAAAAGAGGGTTTGCCATCAAAATGTCTTTGGGGATGGTAGGTATACTTAGACCAGCAAACTGCAACAGTTGGATTATTTGATGAAAACCCTTAAGCGTGCTCTTTTGTTTTCCATTCTCTCATCCTAGCTGCAGTAGAGTGGGGAAATGTTCTGCCTCAGTGAATGCAAGAAAATCATTACAGTGAACACAGCTGCATTGTGCAGGCCATATGATTAGAAATGTGTGAAGGATGAGGCCCAGTCCTCATAGACTCTCAATGACCCCTGAAATCAGAGCCTCTTTATCTCTCAGATGGATGAATATTATTTCTTGCCACCCTCACTTTTGGTATCTATGCAGGTCATGACAGAAATCAAACTTGATGGTTCTTTCATGTCTGTAACAGCAGGCAATGCTGTGAAATGTGGTCTCTCAAAACCCTGCAACTGAGTTTTGTTCTGAACACATGTTCAGATTTTTTTTTGAGTTATTATGAAGAGCCACATGGCCTAGCACCAGGCAGGCTGTGAGCCAGGAGACAACCATTTTTTTTTACTGCAAGAGGGAATCTGAGGAATTATACAGTCATTAGAGTGGGAGCTTTCTCCAGGCATTGAGCTACTTATTCTGACTTATGCAATGTACAGGCATGTCCACAGTACACCCACGTTTCTGTGAAAAATGCAAGAGATATTAGGTAAAAAACTTTGGTCAAAACCAAGGTTCTCACAACTCAGTATCACCTTATTCCTGCCACCATCAGAGCTTCATAAACCCCAGGTTTGAAATCCTGAGCGATGTGGTGATGACACACAGGCTAGTACCTAATCATGTCATCCCAAGACATCCAGGCACACCATGGCCTCACAATACCCCAAAAGATTTCGGAGACATCATTAGCAAGGAGTGACTTCTTACTGACCCAGGTGCTGTACAAGAGCCTACAGCACCACAGTTTATCACCTCAGGCTGCAGGGGCTGTAACAGCTGTGACATCTGAAATGACCTAGCTCAAGCTTTAACTGAGTTTGCATTCCATCACTCTTGCACTATGCTAAGGCATTTGTTTTGTGGTGTATTAGAGGGAAGCTGCTGACATCTGACTCACCATTTCCTGCAGCATGTAGGTGTTTCTTGGAGCTCCATCAAACAGGAACCCATCCCAACGTTGCTCACCATGAGAGCTGGCTCTGAATCACAGCCACAGCACCACAGTAGTGCTTAAAGCTGGAGCACCCAGGCTGCTTGAACAGACTCAGAAAAGCACTTTATAATAGCTACATGCACCTCCTGTGTGTCTCCTGCTTTGTAATATCTTTGCTTTGGTTTTGCACTTTGAAAACAAAGGATAAAATATAATTTCTGGTAGAACCAGAGTTGTTGCAGTGGAGATGGACAAAAATGGAAATGGCCCCCAAAATTTTGATTCACTCTCTACAAAATTGAATAGCAAAAGGATTAAATAAATAGTAGAATGCAAATGAAGCTTTTCCTACCCATCACTAAAAGTTAAAATCATTGCAATAAGTAACATGTTTGTCATGGTGATAAAGTGCTTTTTTATAAAAAAATATATCAGACAAAGCTAAAATGTTTTTAATCTAAAGCCCAAATGATGAGAAACTGAGTAATGTAAGCAAGAGCAGAAACATATTTTGGTAAATACATGCAATTAATTATTTTTCCTATGAAAAATCATGTCACTTCTCAGTGTTTTTTCTCCCCCTTATCTTCATTCAAGTTCTGAATACGTTTGTCTTCGAACAATGCAATGAGTCAGCAAGACAGGTTTCGAGGAAAATGGAAATGGGCACTACTCACAGGAACACTCCTGGTAGTAAACAAACAAGAGGCCCTCTTACAGTAATATTTCAGAGAAGAACAATTCTTAAATCTGAATGCTGCACTGTACATTCTGTGGTCCTGGCACTTGCAAATACGTAAGCACTCAGATGAATAATCTGCAGCATTGCATTAGTTCAGCATTTCTTTCTCCTGAAATTGTCAGGTGATTCAATTGTCTGAGCACCAGAGACTAAAATTCAGTTTTCTTTGCCTAAAAATAGCAGGAAGAAAAAAAATTATTCAATTTGATTCTATTTAAAATGACAGGAAAATCCTGTTAAGAGAGGAGGTGCCTGACAGACTAGAAGACAGATTGCCACATGATTACAAATTAGTTACATGTAAATTACTCTTGTTAAACTGCAATAGGTCCTAGTTCTGCAAGGAACTTTATGAAAACACTGGGGCAAGGCTGCCTACTTGAATTTGATGGCAAATTTCCCAGAGACTTCAGCACCTCTGGGCTCAGCTGAAGACAACTGAAAAATAGCATCCTCACCTGCAGCTGTGCAATTCCAGATGGTATTTCATGTCCATGATTGGTATTTCATGTCCAATATCTAATGGACTGTAATAGGAGATTTTGATGAGGTCTGTGACACAGAGCTCAGTTACTGAAGGGTAGGAAGCAGGGGTTTTGCAGAGAGCATAAAGAACACCAAAGATATCACCTTGTCTCTCCTTCTCTCTGCCTCTCTGATTAAAGGCAATGAATGTGATTAACAGAGATGAGTATCTGAATGAATTTTGTGTAAGGACTGCTGGCTCACAGGGGAGGCTTTGGTGGTAACAGTAGGGAAATTGAGTTTCTTCTGTATTTAATGATATTTTTTGCAACACGACACTTTATGCTTTATCATTTTAAATGAACTGGTAAAAAATAAGCTAGTAACAATCATTACAGGTTAATGGTCAGAGATAAATCTCATTGAATTCAGTGGTAAGGCATATTAACAGGCTTGAAATCAAGACTTTAATGATACATGATACAAGCTAGATACCTTTTGAAGATGTCACTTCAGAGTAAAAAAAGGAAAAAATGTACGAAGTTCTCATCCTATCAAAGAGAAAAAGATGTGGTTTTAAGTTGAAAAACCTATCAGATGACTTTGCAAAATAATTTCATTTGTTAGCTAATTAGATTTGCAGATACCTATATAGATAATAGGAATAATTTTCATGGCATCATTAGTAACCACAGCATTATTATTATCATCATGAAAATAGCTTTTGGATGAAATTTCCATTTCTTACTGCTTCATCAACACAGTATCAATTTCACATTTATTGAAAAACAGTCCTTAGGCATGGATAAAAGTGAAGGTAAAATTTATTATTTGGCCTAAGAATATATATTAAATCAGTGTAGCTAAAATTATTTCAATAGTACTTTATTTCTTGCAAGCCAAAGCGTGTGCCTTTTAAAAAAGCTGAAAGTCCCTCAAGGTCTCCATTTTGCAGAGTGCAATATCTTTGAGATGCAAAACTAGAAAGTTATATGTAATTAGATTAAGGCTTAAATTCATCCAAATAGAAATACTTGACTGGTGAAAGCTTGGTTTTGGTAAGAGCTGCAAGTTTGCAGCCCTTGGGAAGTGAGATAGGAGACCTGTGTGGCCATTTTAATCTGGAAAATTTTAAGCTGGCTTCCTCAGGAGGTGATGAAGAAATCAAGAGACCTGAGAACTAATACTAGTTCTCCTGGCATCTCACAGTCCAGGCAGGACACGTACAGGAAAACAGCCCAGACATCTGCTTTCTTCCAGTGGCCTTACCTTTGAAGCAGAAGAAATACTTTCAGTAATAAAAGGTTTGTGCTTTTGTCTTGGCCTTAATGGTTCTGAATGATGCCTTGAGATCTGTCGTGAGGATATCTGCTAGAATATCTCTCATCATCCATAAGACCTTCTTTTGCACTAAGCAGGAGTTGCCTGCAGATTTTTTTTTGAGCACTGCAGTCCATTTTTTCCCCCCATCTCTTACATATTTCCCCTCGAGTTCATCACTGAAATATCTGATCATATTATCCACATCCCAGTCAGGCACCAGTGGCATTGTGGACAAGAGAAATGGTCTAATAAACATAATTTTCTTTGTGTTTTGCTGCATTTGAGGCTGCTATTCTGTTATAACCATTTAATTTCATTATTCAGTTCAGAGCTGAATCACTAGCTTGAGCATTTTCACTGGAGTGTGCTAAAAGGGTATCTGATTTCCCTTCTGTTTCCCCTGCCTGCTTTACAATTTTTCCACAGAAGCAGATATGGATACAGATTTTCGGCAGAATGGCGAGGAGAAAGCTAAAACTCTTAATGTGCCAAGGCTTCTTTGCTAGTGTGAAATGAGGCATGTTCCTGCCCGTGGGCATGGGCTGGGGTCTGGAGCAGCTGCGAGTCCCCTGCTCACCCCCAGCCCCTACAGTCGCCCACCCTGCACGGCCAGCACTAACCTGGTGTGATGGAAGGGGCACAGGAGAAACAGGAGACCTTTTCCTCCTAATCCAGGTAAATTATCTAGCCAATAAAATATGGGTGCAGCCTTCAGAGTGTCAGAGCTTAACCACAAAGGTTGGGTTATTCAGAAATGACAAAAGCAATGACACACAGCTAATTGAAATATGTGCTTGTTTTCTATGGAGAAATACTGCATCTCTTTGGAGCCCAGATGGAGTCCTGGGCACTCCTGGAAATCGATATTTTTATGCTGAAAGATCAATCACAAACTAAACCCAGAAATATTAAGAAAAAAACTGCCACTTTGTAAAGTAATTAAAAAATAAGCTGGAAGTCCAATAAATAATGAATGAATTTTTTGTTTGGGTGGAATCCTGGTCTTCAGCAATTTTTCTTAGTGGCTTTCTGCCTCAGACCTAAGGTAAGGAAGACTGTATTTAAACTTAACAGATGTCTTCTGTTAGAAAGGCAAATAAGATGCCTAAAAAGTGGTAGCACATGTACAAAATAAAATTATAAACACTAAAAAGACCAGATATTCTTTGTTCAAGTACTATTTTTTTTTTGTAATGAGCTTTTGCTGAGTTAAGAAATGATTCCTTGGTCTTTTTATCTTGAAGAATACTGGTGTAGAAAGGCATAGTATTTCTCAGTAATTTCAGAATGCTTGAGTTCCTCAGAATATTTAATGTATTCTTTTGGCAGCCGGCAACATGTAGGCACATCCCATTGTCTTATTTATTTAAGTATTATATTGTTTTGAATAATCCTTTCATAATACTAAAGGTTATAGCATAGGCAGTGTCACAATCCTGTGTGGGGTGTTTATCTGTACCTAGACAGTCCCAGACCATCTGCCAGGATTGTTTTTCCTTGATTATGGATCAGAATTACTATAGTGACAATGAATAATTATTTTCTATGATAAACCAGGAGGCAGATGAACCAAAGGCTACTAATGCCTAGAAAACAAGCCTTCATCTTCCAGCTCACTGGTTCAAAAGCAGTTTGAGCCATAACAGACCAGAAATCAGGCCCAAATAATTTTTGGGATACATTAAAGAATAAGCTCAGTCATATTATTTTGACAGTCATGGCACTTCATGAGAAAGTGTGGAAGAACCTCAGGGCAGGCTGAGTCCATACTACAGTAATATTAAATATCTTACTCCACAGCAGCAACAGGATGCACAAATAAAAGGATCATGGAAAAAATGAAAGATATGCAGTGTTTGGGTGTCTCTCATGGACACATGAGAACCTGGCAACCAGGCTGAGACTGCAGCTGCTGTGGACCATCAGCAAAGCCACTGAAATACAAATGTAATAGAAGAGAAAGTGGGAAATCAGCCCTTGACAGTGGTTACTGTGTACACATAGTACAAAATAGTAACTGTGTACACATTTAATGTATAAGCTGTCATTTGCAGGTCTCAAATTGTTTTACAGATGCTGATGACTTTTCAATACACCCTTATGAGATATTTTATTCCCATTTTTTTCTCATAATTAAGGTATGAATAAATGCACAGGGACATGAGGTGATGTGGCACTAAGCCCACTGTAGGTTTATATGATATAGTATAAAAATTAGGCCTCATGGCTCCAGCTGTCCACACTACAGCCATTAGATACTTCAGCTTCCAAGGGCATCAGTTAATATGATCAGGACTTGTCAGACTGTTCAGTTGCCCTCTTCATAAAAGATAGAAAGAAACAAAGAAAATCACTAGCATTTCTGTGCAGCAATTACAGATTATATTCCTATGGATTAATTGAAGGCTAGATAGGTTAATTTTTTTTCCTGGTCACTTAAAGTGATGTTTCCCCATGTACAATGATCTTTCTTATCTCATTAAAAATAGAGGCAATGATACCAATCTGAAATTGTTTAAAAACTATGCAAAGGCTAGGGAAAATTGTTGTATGCAATAACCAGCAATATCAATGGGGATTATGGAAAGAAAAGATTCAGAGATTTGTACTGAATTTTTTTTTCTCAAATTTGCACTGTCTCCAATGTATTTAAGGTTTGGAATAATTACAGAGAAAATGCATAATAGAATATACAAATCTTTATGATCTACCAAGCAGAAAATGTTCTTATTCTTTGAAAAAATTAACTCTGTGTAAAACCAAAATCAGCTGTCCTCCTTTGATCAAAATCCCTTTTCCTTTTAATGATTGCTGTATCTATAAGGAAACTGTTATATCTTCTGGTTTTGATTTTTGGTTCAAAGTTCTGGTTCATTTACAGGTGCTGTCCCTGTCCTTTTGGATTGTTTTGTAGAGGACAGTTTGAAACAAGCTAAATTCAAGTTGGATCAAATAGCTGGCTTTGGTAAAAGCAAAGCCTTTTTTTTTTTTTTTAATTTTTTTTTTTTTTGGTAGTTGAAGTTTCAAAAGATCCTTTTCACATTAGAGCAAGTTTAGAAAATTTGTAATTTTACAGAGAGAGAAATGTGCTTTGTCCATAGCTTACTTTGTTCCCACTACTATTGTTGAAGGCTTTGTTCTTTTTCACCTTACATGCTGCAGTTCAGGGTTGCTTTCTTTCCAGAGCAGCCCTTTGAATGGACAGGTCTGATTGCCCATGCCATTATTCACACATTGAATTTCCTGCTGTTTACCTGATTCCAGCAGAGTGTACATCACTCTGGAAGGAGGAGTGGCTGGAAATCAGAGCAGTGGGATAGATGGCACGATTGGCAGCTCACAAACCTTTAACAACAGCTCTGCATCTCACTGACAGCTGTGATTCTGGGTTCTGGAATTCAGAGCCTGTCCTGAGTGTGCAGGTAATTAACAACAAGCACTGATGCAGGTTCGAGGGGGATGAAGCTCAGCCTTCTGCACAAGTACCTTTGGCTGCATTACATGAGGAGAGTTTATGCACAGTTTAGGTGAAAGCACTGTCTTTCTCTCATCTTCCTTCTAGTAAGGCAGATATGATGTTAATAATTTTGTTTTTAATTTTATTTATCTTTAGTTACACTTTCAGATTATTAGCTGCCCTATGACTCTAAAAGCTTGATCAAATCCAGAGAGAAAGCCACTTCTAGAAATTCTAGAACTTCTAGAAATGCTAAATTTCTAGCCTTCTGGGAAAGGTTATCAAAGGCATATATAGGAAGCAGGAACACAAGTTATTGGGCTTTTGATATTTTTGACTCCTGTTTTAACCCATTTTACCTATAGATCTGACTGTTTTAAACAAGGCAGTACTTTTATTTCAGTTTCTTCATAGCCTGGCAGGCTGGTCACCGAGAGAGCTGTCAGTCAGCTCCCAGAAGGCACATATGGCAGATGTGTTAGTGTGTTTGAAATGGAGAGCCAATCCAGGTATTTCCTGTATTGATATTTTTCCATTCCTTTAGCCACTTGTGTCATTGAATACCTTCCTTGCCTTTCTTCTTCAGCTATGAGGGCCACTGTCATGGGTGCAAGATTTGAAAATTAAGCTCTTAGCTGCTGTGTTAAAGGATGTATTAGCAAGCAGGATTTACTTGGCAAGATCATTACATGTTTAACTGGAGAGAAAGCTCACACTGGCCTCACATTTTTCCTCCTTGAATACCTTCTGTGCAGATCCCTCAGTCACCATGTCTCTGGACTTCTACTTGCTTCCCTGTGCTGAAATATTCTCCCATGACCAGCTGTGTTACTAGGTGGAGAAGCTGCCATTGAGGGAGAAAATGGGGGATGCACAGTGACAGGGTTCCAAAGTCAGCTCACCCTCATCACCTCAAACTGGACTAGCCCTGTTTGCCCTGTAGGGAAGCAGCACTGCAGCATAGCTTGAACATATTCCCTCAGTCAAGTAAATTAGCCTGGGTCACATATTTTCCATGTATATACCAAGGGATTAAACTTTTTTTTCCAATTAGACTCCTTTTAAACTGTATATTAATAAAATGCACCTTCAATGATAGGGATACTACAGAGTAATTAGACTTTATATGATACGGTAGACTTTACACTACCTGTAGGGTAATTAGACTTTATATGATACATCACATAAGCTGATGAAATTTCCTAATTAGTAAATTTCACACACACAATTAGAAGTATAATGTGAACCTGGAAAAAAAACCTGATTAAAATAATTCTTCTTGTGATTGGAGCTTGGTAGGAAGATTTCTTCATCTCACAGTGTCAGTAACTGGCCAGTCTATGTTTCATGACTTCATGTTTTCTCTGTGGCTGTGTAGGATGGGATTACAGCCTTGTATCTCTTTTTTTCCCTGCTGGGAAAGAACCTGGAGCATTAACAATGTCTTTGAGTTCGCCTGCACTCTCAATTTTTGAATTTTTATTTGTGCCTGTATGTATTTTATTAAAAATTTAAGGTTGTTAGGGAGGTTTGGGGAAATGTTTTATGGCATGTGTAAGGGGGAATGGATACTCCATGGATCTGGCTGTGCCAACGTAACATTGTGCAGTCACATTTTTGAAGTACATATGTTCACTTTCAGTCTTACATTTCTACTGTCCTAGTATCTTTTTAATTGATCTGGAAAGGTTTTTACATCTTTATGTATCACAGAATATGAAAGTAGAGTCTTTAGAGAGGCTCCAAGGGTTTGAAAGGGAGAATTCAAACTGAAAAGAGAATGTGAATGGTGAAATGCACAGCTGAGACAATTTTAGATAGTAGGCACAAACCTTTCTGAGATGGCATGATATGGGGAATGCTGTGGCAAAAAAAGAACTGCTCATGGCAATAAAGAAAACAGCCATTTCTCAAGTAATTGTAGGAAATGGACTTAGGAAGTGAAGTAATTGAAATGAGACATGAATTAGCCAGAAGGGGAAGCATAAATCACTAGCTGGAGGAAAATGAAATGACAAATGGAGACAGCGCTGGGAAATAGGCACCACTACAGCTAAAATGACAACAATAACAAAAGATAAAATCTATAGCTGCTCTACAGAGCCATTTTGTGGGTAGGAAAAAAACTAAATATCCTGGATTATGTATTTTTATTAATTTAGATGGTTCATTTCTGCCTACATGTTTGCTACTTTATTTTGCTAGTGATTACTCACAGTTGTGGAAAGATCATGGAGAACACATTTGGAAAGCCTCTTCTGAAGTCAGCACTTTCTTCAATTTGATGACATAACAACCAGTATTCCCCATATATGTAATAACTGCATTGTTTTGAAGATGGTGGCTGTTTTGTAGTAGATTCAATTGTTGTGTGCTCCAAATTTATATGTATTCTTCAAGTTGACACTCTCTCATGGAAACTGGACTCCAGACTTTTAAACTGGTTTTGATCTGAAATTATTTCAGTTTAGATTGCGAAATGCCTTTCATGAAAGGGGAATGAGAAAAACAGGAGGCAAATTTCTCCTTAAAGGTAATTCTTACCTACAGCTTACTGTACTGGCATTACAGAATGGAAATCTGGAAATCTGGAAATCTCACAAATCCAACAATATTCACACATTTAAAGGGTATTATTGAAATACAGAAAGATTAACCTGACACAGCACGGCTCTTTCAACTAAAAGGTTTTTCTATTACATGTTTTAAACACAATGTCACATAAAAGCAAAAACCTTTTGTCTTCCTCACAGGAGGCTGCACAAAGCATTTAGCATCTACTTCAATATCCTCTACTGTGCAGAGCCTCCTGAATCTCAAGTGAATATCCATTTCATTCACAGCCAGCAATCATGCTGGGGAAGCCAGCTCATCTATACTTTGGACCTCTGACTCCTGCTGTAACTCTTCATTCTGTCTTTCTGTTTTGTGTGTGACATTTTATGCCCTTTCATTCTTTCCAAATAGGTTTTCTCTTTAACCTTGTGGTTCCAAAACATTTCATTGCATTTGAAACTAATGGCATTTGGTAATTGGCAATGCACTAAGTGGCAAAGGGCACCTCCAGTAATTTACTTGAATGCTGTTTGAAGCTGAAATAATTTGATTTTCAGAAAAGGGCTGTAAGCATACTAACAGTGTCTTCTGAGCCATTAGTGTAAAGAGGCTGTTTTGGCTCTGCACTTTGACTGCTTTAAAAGTAATAATCAACACCTATTGATATGGAGGATAAATAGTAAAGGCTTAAGGGGATTTGGAAGTATTTTCATAGCTATTTTTGTGGTTTAAGTTATATTGTTACTTTACTGTAATTTTACATTTCAATATTTAATCACAAATTCAAAATATTTCTCATGGTGAAATTACAGTTTTCTGGCCAATCCTAAGTATTTATTACCTATATGCACACATGGCAGAGAATGAAAATGGAGTATAAATACACATTTGTGTGTGAACACAAAAGTGCATCTGCACAAGATTCACTTTGGATTAAAATGCAGAGTGAGCCCTGAGGCTGTGTGTAGGGCTCAGAGCTGGACATTAAGCCTTATGAAGCTTGAACAAAATGATTGCAAGGTATGATTGACCATATGAACTTTACATGAAATGATCAGTATGTCCTAAGTTTCTCTTTCTTCAAAGTGGGAATGATGAATTAATTCTGTGGTGCCTTTAAATACATATTTCAGGCAAGGAGGACAGGCAGAGGAGCAAATCTTGCTAGCTTCTGTTATTTTTTCTGTTTACATAAAAATGTAAAGATTTGTTTTGGCCAAGTCTATTATATTTAAGCTAGTCTTGTTCATCTAAGTAGGCATTATTATCAGATAATTATCAAAACATAAGTTAAATAAATCTATTTTGTTAAGTTACAGGTGGGAATTACTTGCCTAAGCAGAAAAAGAAGGGAATAAGGAGAGGGGCATATGTACCTGAAGTGAATTGCAAAAAGATCTGACTGAGAACCCCCACCAGAAATAGAAGAATTTTCTAGATGTATATTTTGATATGCAGCACAATTTTTTTTACCTCCTATTTCTCAAACCATTTCATTTTCATTCAGAACAATTCTAATTCATTTACATGTCATTATACAACGCTGATGGTATGTGTAGTGACAAGAATCACATAAGCCCGCAGGTTCAGCAACAGTTCAACTCACAGATAGATGTTTGTTCCTTCTTAATGGCATTAATTTGGGTGACATTTGGCTTTTAGTGCACATTATTCATGCTCAGTTATGGTGGAATAGATAAAGAATTGAAAGACACAATCACATCTGTGTTCTTGAATGAAGAGTCTTTGTGACATGCTTATAGAGATTAAAGTGTCATCCAAGTGAATTAATTATAACAATCTGTTTCCCAATTCAATCTGGCAATTATTTCCTTTTCAGAATAGCCAGCTCTGATTTTGTTTACAGATTTTATACAAACTTTGCAACAGACCCATAAGCATGTCACCAATTCATTTATGAGGATCTAGGGAGAGAGCTGTGCAGCTGCAGAGGTTACAGCAGAATTGACTCGGGGAGGGAGCAGTCTCCATTCTCTGCCATTGCTGGAGAGCATTAGGGCAAGTCTGCCTGTCTGAGTGGATAGACTTTCTGAATATGGATCATCAATGAGGGACCCCAAATGACTCTGGGACTCAGCCCTTCCAGTTCTGAACTCTTAGTATGTCACAGAATCACAGAATCATGGAATAAGCTGAGCTGGAAGGGACCCACAAGGATTATTGAGTCCAACCCCTGGCCCTGCACAGCACCATCCCCAAGAGTCTCACATGTCTGCCAATAACACATAAGATTTTCTGTAAGTGGTAAAGGATTATAGTCTGTTCATATTGAAGTCTATAGGACAAAAAAAGGCTGAACTTGGCTCATGTTTGTCCATGTGGATGCATGGACGCAGTAATGATTTTTGTTACACTGAAGTTCCGTTTTAAATTCGTAACAGTGTCTTGTAATGTTTATTGCTATGACATTTGTCTTCAAACCACAGCGGAATTTCACATGGGCTATCAGGGTGCTTTTACCATCAGCTCTCTTAGAGTACACACTTTTGTGCTAATACTTTTCTGGACTCCAAATCACAATTTTAAACCAATTTTTTCCCATCTTTACCCACTTTTACTTTAGTGGGATATCTTCAAATTAATCCCACAAAAAAACAGTACTAAACCTTGTCTTATTCGGGAAAAATTCATGAAAATTAATTCAATTCGAGGAAAGATCATGAATAAACAGGATCTGGATTTACATCTCACTACAGCAAGTCTGAAACCAGCTCTTATATTTCTTTGATGTCTGCCATAGTATAACTGATGGTGATCTTGAACCAAATGTTGGATGGATGTGTGCATATGTGTATGAAACTACATAATTTCTATCAAAAGGTGTTTAATTGCATCTTTCAAGAAGAATGGAGAAATGCAGGTTGAGGAATTTTTTTTAATTGAAATGTTGGGTGTCTCATTCAATAAATGAATCCATCATGACAGTGCTGTTTCCAGAGAAACTTTGAAAGTTATTCCCTAGAAAGAAGATGAAGATCAATTGTCTTCTGCAAAAGTGCAGTGCACTTACAGAGTGGCAATGGCATGCAATGGGAATAGTGGAAAAGACAGGATTTTTTTCCCTTTAGTATATCAGTCATAGTAATCAGCTGCTTCATTCTTTGTCCTAATAGATGGATTATGAGGAGAAAGTGCTATTAATAGGAGATATTTTTTTTGGCAGTATATGCCCTTTTCCTACATGATGTCAAAGTAGCTTTAAAAAAGGTGTACTCTCTGTGCCAGAGCGACACCAAGAGCAATCTCACAGCACAGGAGGTCCCTTACAGGCAAGCTCCTGTCACAGGGCACACTTCTCTGATGACTCAACCAAAAATTGTGTACTGGGCTTGCTTTATCTGCAAACACTGCTACTGGCCATCAATGGCAAATCACAGGTGGATTCCTTCCCTCAGCAGTGTAAGAGAAAAATAGATTTTACAGGTGAAAGAATGGCATGAAATGCTGCAGAAATAACTCCTTTAATGATTAATGAATCTAATTATTATTGTTATTAATGATGATACCATGCTTAGAGCCATTAGTACAAATTTTAAATAAATGCAGGGAGAGCACTTTTTATATAGCCTGAAATTACAGAGTCTAAGGGATATTTATAAGTAGAAATCTGCATTATAAGTATGTGTATTATGGTTGTTATATCAGTTAATTCTGCTGAATTTGTCTGATTTTTGGATTTGCTTATAAATCTTAATTAGCCACTGTGGAATTGAACTAAAATATAAGATTGCTGAAAACAAAGTAAAATGCTTAGATAAAACCTGTTAAATTATGAGAATTAATTCTGTCATGTATTAAGAATAATAAATTAATTGACTTTAGATTTTACCACAGCTATAGCACAAATGCACATTTTATTCCTGGTTTTCAATATTAAGAGCAAGTCAGCTTTTGTATTTGTCTGGAAGCAAGGGCCCAGGACAGCAGACTCTGATGGAGGTGCCATCAGTAAATATAAGTCTCATTTAGCTGTGCCCTCCATCCTCTGAAGTTAGATGTGCAACCATCTTCAAAAATGATGTGCTCATGTGAAATGCAGCCTGGCTTTGTCACTTTCACCACTAAAGTGTCATGTGCACCACCAATTGCATTTATACAGCATCTGTTTCCTTTGGAAGTTTTGAGGTGTTGATGAAAAAAATCCCATCACCAAAGAAGAGATCTACAAAATAGCTGAAGAAATGCTTATCCCCAATGGAACTGGAAACCATTTGCTGTATTCTGGTGACCAGTCTGAATACCTCCACACCCCACACCCCCATCCCTCACATCCAGTGGAAACAATAAGAGAAACAATAGCCCAATGGGAATCAGTCCCTGCCACTGTTGCTGGACAAATGGAAACTCAGAGATTTTCGTAGTGAGAGGCCTGAAGATCCCTCTGTGCTCTTTGATTCTGAAATGCCCCAGAAATTCTATGTTTGCCTATAAGGTGTTACCAAAAAAAAAACCCAACAAAAAACCAAAAAGACCCCATAGCTCTTAAAATAATGTTTCTCCAACTATCTCCTGTCATAAATACTGTTTAAAATCACAGACTGCACACACTGGCCTCATACTCCTGTGTATTTTTGTCCCTGCCCTTGGTATTGAGTTACTGATTTCAGCACTCGTGGCTGCAGAGATATTGAGGGAGCAGCAGGAATGAAACTTCAAGGCACAGTCGGTTCCCCTTCATGCTGCACAGAGCAGATAAATCACATTCCTGTGCTAGCTTTGCAGGAGGATGGGCAGCTGTAGCTCCTTCAGCCACTGTAGAAAATCTCTGCTTGCATTCAGGGTAGGTGGCAAGGATTCAGTCACTCATGGGCCATCACAGTCTGTACTGCTTATCTATCCTTACCTAATTTTAGAGACTCCAAGTGACAGTGCTGCTGCCTTGGAGCTTACCAGTGTTTAAATACCACTGTTGTAAGGAAATGGCCTTTTCCATATGTCAGACTGCACCTTCTAAGCCACTTGGACCTGTGATCCTTTCTGGGTAGGCAGGCAGATAACCTCCTCCTGTCACACACACCTTTTCAAAGTCTAAACATGTAAGAAAGTGATCAAATTACTCAGCTTTCTTCTTGGGTGATCAAATATCTTGAATTCTTGAGACATGCAATAGTTTTTTTTAGTCCCTGGATCCTCTTTTGTGAAATCTAGACCATGCAGCAGAAAGCAATTCACATCTTTTAAAAATTGGCATGCACATAAGATTTTATCATACAAAACAACCAGCAGGGAGATGCTTCTCTCCTATTATGGACTCATCTTTGCTTCACTCTTAACAAATATTTATTTCTCTTCACTGATGTATTGCCAAATGTCATAAGTGTTGAACATTACATTTATTTAGCCTTAGTGCTGCTCATAAGACACCTCTAAATCTTTCTAGGAGTTTCTCTGCCATAGTTAGTGGTACTAACAAAGATTTGGATTATAGCTCATATGTTGATTCCCAGGCAAACCAAGAAGAAATGTGTTATTTCACAGGTGTGCCTTCTCTGGGGTTACTAAAGCAAATTTGGATTTCAGCATTTTTACCTGACAGGTCAGTAATTTAGTAATTCCAGCTAGTTGGCTCTTTTCTTTTTAACTCATTAACATAACAAAGGGCAGCTAATTTCCAGCATGGTTATTATGGAATGTATGTCATGCCCATCTGTTACAGTAGGATATCTGGAGAGGATGATTCACAATTCTGAGGCAATGTCCTGTGGAAAGGATAGAGCATGGTGGCAGATGGGAAGCGATGGATCCGAGCAGATGGATCTGGGTGTGGTTCATGTCTCACGCGCTGGTTTACACTGGGACAGAGCACTGGGGCTAATTTCTTGCCAGCGGGAACAGCCTGCAATGTGCACTTGTAGCATTCACCAGCAGATACCAAAATAATTCCGCTGAGGAGGCAGGCGTGCTCACAGTGCTGCGAACCCCGGCGCGAGCACCGCCACAGCAGCTGCATGGGAACGGCCAAGGGCACTACTTTGCTTTCAGAGGAGAATGCCAGAGCGAGAAACCACATAAGGTGTTCAGGTATGACTCGTGATCGTGTCTGAGTGTATTGGGGCTTGACTGACAGGGCTCCCCAGATGCCCACAGTTGCTAGTCAGTGACAGTGAAGTGACAAGCACATTGACAGCAGAATGTACTGCATCATCTCTTCTCCTGAAATGGTGATAAGTACAGAAATGCCAGAATTTGATTGAAGAAGGCAGTTCTTGGTAATGTTAGAGATCATAGTTTCACTCACAATATAGTGTTTTCAAACAATGTATTAATACTTGTGATGTTCCATAAAAGCAGCCTAACCAAATGAACTGTTTAGCAATGACACTGTTTTGGAAAAATGAATTACCCTGATTAAATACTATTTTCTATTTAAAATCTGAACTTGCCATTACTAATATCATATGTGCTACTCATTTGATGAAATAGAACATAGCTCAGAGCTCACCAAACTCCCTAGGAATCTTTCCCCACAATCTGACAGGAGTTAGCTTATGCTTTTTGTACACTCATAGTAATTTTGGAAAGAAAGCTGCTGCATGAACAAAACATTAACAAGGTGAGCCAAGATGATGAGAAAGAAAAATAAGTAATATACCTTCCCAAGGTTCTTGCCTTCACTGCTGCCATACCCAAGGGAAACAATTTTATTTTTACATTTAGCTGAATTAATTTATTGATTTGGTGTGTGCTATAGCTAAAAGTCAGCATGTACATGTAATTTCTAATCACTGTGTATTTTATGTGAATTCTAAAGTGCCATAGATAGAAAAATGAGAGCCACATTGGAGACAAGGGAGTTCTTCCATTCTGGGCTGAGATGATGACTTCTTTAATATCCTCTTTATAAGAATCTTTGTGGTTTAGCACCTCATATGAAATTTAATACTTTTCCAAAAATAGCTGACACCAAGGAAGAAATACAATTATCTCAGGACAAAGAAATTATTTTTAGAGCTCTGTATTGTCTGCTTAGCATCAGTTTTTTATAACACTTGATATGTGCATGACATATACAGCACATATAATTGGACTACTCTCTGCACTTGTATTCAGAATCTGAGCTGCACTGTATTCAGACTCTGATCTTATTTATATCTTTGCTGTAGGAGATTTAGATCCAGGTGTGGTGGCTGACCAGCTCAGCCATAGCCTTTTTTCACTGTCTGGCACAGTCACCAGTAAGGCAAATGCTATTGGTAGTAGAAGTTTGCTAGTAGTTAATAAAGAAAAAAAAAATTAAAAAAAAAAATAGTGCTATTTTGAAAATAACAGCCATTAAATCTCTGCTTTTTAATTATTAGAAAATAGGGACTGTGCAGGTGATGTATGTTTAAGATGACACAATACTGGTTAGGTAGGAGTGGCCATGCAATACAGCATCACTGTTTGCCATAATTCCAGGAAGGCTGCAGTGATTCTCTGCAAAGCCATTTTCCAGCAGTTGTAGATGTCTGTGAGTGCACATGCATACCTGCACACATGCTGCTCCCCTGCTGGCTGCATGCACTGTGCCCTCAAGGAGAAATGCCATTCCCAACACAAGAAAAAAGCAAAACAACATCCCAGGATGGCAGCGTGGCAGGAGAGGGGACAGTGTGGGCATAGTGACTCTAGCCTAGCAGACATCAGCACAGTATCAGGGCTCTCTGTTCCTTTAGTATCTGTTTCATATGATCATGCTCCCACAGAAACAAAAGTTTCAGATACCTTCCTTATTGTTAAAGCTTTTGGGAAGATATTTTCTTGATCTGTCTTAAATGGCATAGAGTGAGAATTATTGAGATGTGTTATTCTTTTGGTAAATTACACAACCATTTATTCTCGAAAAAGATTGTGTAAGTGGGAAATAATAATAATTATTACTATTATTATTAACAATAATAATAGTAATAATGTTGGTGGGAACTACTGAAAACATTACCAAAATATATTCCGAAATAAAAATCTGTTTCTAACACTTCAACAATTCTTGAAGTTACAGAGCCTGAAGCTGAAATCATGTTTTCTTGACAAGGATTTATATTCCCAGCTGGTCCTTGTGACACATTATTGATTAGTTCTACTTTTGTTGTTGATAAGCATTGTTGGCATTGTTGACAACAGCAGACCACAACAGAGTCAATACTGATAGAGGTGAGAGCAGGAATCCTTCCTGCATTCAGCTCTGCACATCACAACTGTTCCAAGGCTGCAAAAGGGAAGAATGAAGAGGCTTTTTGTGTGTCTTGTATGAAGCTCCATGGTCAATACCTGGGAGAACATTTAAATGGGTACAGAGCATATCGTTATTTGAGCACCTCATTGAGCTTATATATCTACAAAACATTTTAAAGCAAATAAAGGCATTTAAAACTTCTCTCCTTGCTACACATATCTGAGAATATGGAGAAAATTTCTTTCTTCCCTACTTTTCATTGGAAGAGGAAAAATCATCTTGTTTAAATAAGTAGTTGTTATTCCTGCCCAACATAGCACTCTACAGTTATTCTGTGTTTATTTGCATACAATTATTAATATGATGTAAGAACTCAGCAAGATTCTTCCTCTTCTCTTTCCTGGTCAAGCTGATTTATCTGTCTGTAGTAATTTCTTGAAATTCAGTATGAGTTTAGATCATGTCATCCTCGTAGTATTATAAGGTAAAGACATGATGCTTATTCTAGTAAACAACTTTTAGTATTGAAACCTTAGTAACTTTCTAAATTACTTCAGTTGCTCTTCAGAAAGAAGCTCTTCTAAAGAGCTCTTCAGAGAAGTAACTAACAGGGACAAAAATATCCCAAAATAGCCCAAATAAAAGGGAAAAAAAAAGAAAAAGGGGGTGGAGGGGGAGAAGATTGCAGTAACAAGGAACCTGGGTTACATGACATCCATTCATTTTGCCATCACATTCATATGAAACTTCATGGTGGTTGGCCCTTGAGTTCATTTTAGCTCTGAGAAAATTCTCCTGAATCCTGCTTGTGGCTGCCATTGTGATAAATACATCCTTTCTGACCTAGCCAAAATACTGATACCTAGCGAGCTTTTTTTCCTTCCCCAAAACCATGACAGTTCCATGTACTGTGCCATGGCTCAGGGTTGCTTATGTTAGTAATAAAGATGTAAGGAGATGAGCAGAGATTTTTTAATAAATATTCTTCAGGACATATAATGGACCAGGGTGGAGCAATATAGAGGAACAAACTCTGGAGAAAGAAAAAAGAAGCAAATAAATGTAAGGACTAGTGAAATGGAGGCAAAAGAAAAAGGAAGGAGAGAAATCTAAGGCTTCACACTGGATGGACTTGCTCAGAATAACAGTGAACATTTTTCTTTGTTAAATATAATGTTTAGATGCACATGGCTGAAGCAGAAAAATGAGAGTTGATGGTGTACTACTGTAGCCAGCTCTCAAGGCTCACTGTTGGGCCTTTTTTGTTTTGCTCCTGGGTCTGACGATTGCCAGCCTGACAGCTCCTGGAGTTCAAGGCAGAGGTTGAAGGACCATGGTGGCTCACTGCAGCCTCCTGGGAGCTCGGGACAGCTCCATCCCCAAACCTCCTTTTCTTCTGTTTTAGAAACACAGCTTTAAACTAGGGATGCTTTAATGCCTTTCCACAAAACTGCCTAAACAGACCAAAATCGCCACCTAGTGAGGACAGGCTCTCAGCTCACTCATTTTACACAAGGCTTTTGTAAATACAGCTGAATTAGTCATAATATTCCACTGCATTTAAGTTTGAGTGATAATTATATTTTACAAGAAAAAACCCCAAGAATTTAAGGAAAAATGTATTTGCTGAAGTGACAGGAACACAGGCATTTTTCATAAAATAATACATATCTAAGCACACGTGTTTCTATCACCTCTCACTGCAATCATTAGGCACTCACTTTATTGTCTTCACAATGTATTTACAGGATTCTTGAGTGAAGAGCCTGATTTAATACCTGCATTGGGTGTCTTATGCATCCTGCACAGGTAGTGCTTCAAAAGGTCTCTGATCCTGGTTTCTCTGAATGAACTGCTAAAAATAAACTGCAGAACTGGCTAAAACCAAAAGTATCCAGAAGTGGTTTCACTTTTAGGATGTCTGTACTGAATTGAATGTGCAACAAAGAAAAGATAAACCTATATGTACCTATATGTACTTGGGAAGTTTTTGAAAGGCTTCCAGCTAAATTAATTTTGCAGGTTTCTTTTGCTTGATCTGAGTGATCAAGACACTTTTCTATTATTTCCACCATGACACATCATATGTACGTTGTTTCCTGGTACACTGAAGAAATAAAATGACAATTTTTCAAAAATGCATAGCAAATCACTCTTAAGATTTTATTTAAAAATCAGTTACAGTTAAATATACTATATTTTAGATTATTTTTTCATGTCCTAGTTTTAGTATTTTAAAATTAAAATTGTACAGACACAAGAAAAAGTAAGGGAAAATACACATGAACTTCCACATACAAGAGCTGTGACATTCAGATAACCACATGAAAGAATTATGAAGAAATCATGAGTATAAACAACAGTGAGACAGGAAGAATCAGTGTTTTTTTCACTCATAGAAAGTTATTTTCCTTGACTTGCTTTGGTAGAGATAGAGTTATGGTGCTTACTGCTGATGAATATTTCTAGATCTTTTTGAAACTGCATATGTCAGGCTTATATAAAATCAAAATTTTATCTACTAGCAGTGTACTAAGGATTAAAAAAACCTTCAGGATTTTTTTTTCTCTCCCCAAATAGGTCTAATTTTAAACTGCTAAATGCTACTGCCTAAATTTATTTCCTGCTTTCCACAGAAGTAAATGATCCTCTAAGTTTGAACGCTAGACTTCATGACAAAATGGTCTTCTCAAACAGAGCATGGGGAATTTTCACAGATGCAAAGTTCAATGCAAAGTTAATGTGGAGTCACAGTACACTTCCCAATCCACTGCAGTATCTTCCTCCTCCTTGTTATGAGGGCCGAGTTGCACATGAACGGTGCAGAGACCCTGCATTGTGAGCCATCAGATGGGGCAGGAAGACTGGCACTGATCACATCAGAAATGTGTCTAAGAAATTATATCCTGTACTTCACACATTTCTGGCACAAACTCTGCAACAAATGTGACTGCAGCATTGTTTCCCTGTAAGACATCTCAGGATGGAGCTTTTTCCTACTTTGGTTGTGCTCCACAGAACCTATATTAGGTTCACATACACTGAGCTGCCAGACAGTGACATGTGCTTGTTCTCTGCATGCCAGGAAGGAGAGCTCACGTGTTTTCACGGGATTACCATGAATAAATCAGCAGTCCTCAATAGTCTGACCTTTTCTGTTTTTTTTTTTTCTGCCACAATACAGAAGGAGAATCGACAGAAACTTTGGTTTACTGTGGATTATTTATTGTGTTGCACTGAATGAGGATAAGCAAAGACAGTGAAGCCATGAGTTTATGCTCTCATTCTGAGAACACAATGAATCTCAGGAATTGCTTGTTAGGTATTTAGCAGACTTAAAAGTTCCTTTTGCCCATTAAGAACTTCCTTGTTGTTTAAGAGTCCTTGGGTATCCTGTGGTGAAATGATAATTAAGAAGAGGAATTGCCATAAACCAGACCACCTTTTCAGACAAGGGAGACCTGGTACCTCAAATTAGGATACTCACCTCAGTCTCACCACTTCATTTCATTTAAGGATGTGAGTCTAAGGAATTCCTGATTTACAGGATCAACAGCATTTTCCTCACAGTGTTTCCTCACACATGTAATTGAGCATGTGAAACAGAACACAGTGTACAGATTTCTCCTTTAGATTGTAGCTTTCTGGATTTAGTACCTGTTGGGACATCTGGTAAGATACCAGCTATCAGATGAAGGAAACTGGGGTGACAATTTCTCCAACTGTTCAAGATAGGCCTGAGATATGATTAGGATTGAGGTGAAAAAACCTCCATGCTAAAATGCTAGAAATTTGAAATAAATTTTTTCCTGGGTGTAGTTCTTCATGTGGGGTCAGAAAAACAGCCAACATTATTCTGTTGTTTAAAGGAAGATTTTTTTTAAACAGGCAGAAATGGCAGGTAAGGCTAAGATTCTACACAAAATCAAAATAAAGCTGCAGCTGGTATGAAATATAGCACAAATTTAGGGATATCAGGACCACCTCTTGTGAAAAGCTTGTGTAAATCAATGTTTATGTTAAGGGAACTTCAGTAAGTCCTTTGAAAGGCAACATGCCACATATAAAGCTGAAGAATCATCATAGAATCATAGAATGGCTTGGGCTGGAAGGCACCTCAAAGATCACCTGGTTCCAACCCCTCTGCCATGGGCAGGGAAAGTTTTCACCAGACCAGGTCACTCCAAGCCCCATCCAACCTGGCCTTGAACACCTCCAGGGATGGGGCATCCACCATTTCTTTGGGCAACCTGTTCCAGTGCTTCACCACTCTCACAGTAAAGAGTTTCTTCCCAGTATCTAATCTAAACCTACTTTCTCCCTTGTCCTACCCCTACATGCCCTTGTAAAAGTCCCTCTCCATCTTTCTCACAGGTCCCCTTCAGGTTCTGGGAGGCCACAATTAGATCATCCTGAAGCCTCCTCTTTGCCAGGCTGAACAAACCCAAATCTCTCAGCCTTTCTTCACAGGAGAGCTGCTCCATTCTTCTAATCACCTTGAAGATCCTCCTCTGGGCTCACTCCAACAGGTCCATGTCCTTCCTGTGCTGGGGACTCCAGAGCTGGATGCAGCACTGCAGGTGGGGTCTCACCAGTGCAGAGCAGGGAGAGTAGAAGGGCAGAATCTCCTGCCTTGCCCTGCTGCCCACACTGCTTTGGATGCAGGATAGGATTGGCTTTCTGGGCTGTGAGTGCACACTGCAGGGTCATGTCCAGCCTCTCACCCCACAAGGTTATATAGGATTGGGCACTGGTACAGTGCTTCTTCTACCCAATCTGTCATCAGCTCTGTTTTTCATCCAGCAACAGATACTGACTTTACCAGGAAAATTAAACAAAAGAATCTTTTATCTCTGTATTGAACCTTTAGCAGTTGCTATAGCAATAACATTTCTCAAAATGCTAAGTTCAAAGTAACAGCTACCTTTGCTCTTGAGACTTCATCTTTTATATTTTTCAATTTCTCTCACACTCCATTTAAAGGAGCTGTGAGTCTGTGCACCAAAATATTCAAAGTTAATTTTGAAAATAAAAAGAAAAAAGGGATTGACCTATTTTCCCACTTTTTTTGCACCTCCCACTGTTTTAGCACTTCCATGCCACATTAGTGATACGATGTGTGTACTCTGATATTCAGTGAGATGCTGTAGGACACACACTCTGCTGTACAGAGGCTGGATACAGGCTGTAAGTTATACTCTGCTGGCAATACCTCTAGGCTGGCAAAGATGAGAATCTGACTCTCTCTTGTGCAGTATCTTTGTAATTCACCTGGATCAGGCCTTTTATATATCATCCAATGCAATCTTATCCTTAATGTTTTCTCTTTCATTTTTTTTTTTAATTGGTTTGTGTTTCTCTTTTCTGAAGTTCTAGTTCAGAACATACTTTATGTCTTTCTAGGGCATTAAAGGATTTAGGTGAAATAGCTTGGTTACTTTTAATTCATGTCTGAACAGCCAAAAATTCCCTGTGTCAGCTTAGGCTAGCAACTTGTTAGTAACACAGCCATTGTGGTGCAGCCATAAAATAAAAAATCTTTATGAAAAACACTTGCACAATGTGTTTTGATTTTTTCCCCTTATCAGTACTAGAGCATCACTTATCAGATGCTGCCTTGGATCAACCCCACTGGGGACCCTGCAGGTGCTGAGGAGTTGGTGGCCTTGGGCAGGGGCAAGCTGCCATCTCACAGGGCTTGGAGACCACCAGGAGAGCCTTGGCAACTGGCAACAGTGGCCTGTGGGTGCAGCAGCTGCCCTGGCTCCTGCTGAGCTCAGCACTGTGCTTCACTTTCCTTCCCTGCAGCCTTGCTCTGGGCAAGCTGGTTTTCTGCCACTGTGGTCCTGCTGGTGCCAAGCATCTTATACTCCTATCCATGTTCTCCCTCTCTGCTGTGTGGAGGTGGGACCAAATGAATAGTTTGGTTCTTTACCATGTTAGAAAACAGAGACCTAGATTTAATGATGAAACTGGTAGTATGGAAATTGGCACATGACTAAACTATGGCCCACTGCTCTCTTCTCTACTGGTATTTAATCAAGAGTGACATCACTGAAGACTCGTCACTAGACTTATCAGAATGATTTCAGCAGCATCATTCTCTGTGAATCCTAACAGGAAGTGCAATACATTATCTTTATAACTCAAATTCATACTTCATCTTTTTCACTAGTTCTGCAGTTAGATGTGTTAGACATTCAAAAAAAAAAAAAAGAAAAAAGATAAAAGGAAAAAAGCCACAGGCTAGGCAGGTGTCTCTGTCAGAGACCTTGTGAGTCAGGACTGGCTGCACTGACATTAACAAAGTGAACCTTATGTGTAGGTATTGCAGAACAGAATAATGATCTGCAGGGATGCAGGTTGTGGCTGATAGTTGGACTAGATTATCTTAATGCTCTTTTCCAACCTTAATGATTCTAAGATTCTGAAAAAAAACCCAGATTAAATGATGTCTGGAATTCTACCAGCTAGGTCATCACAATTCACTGAAAATCCCTCAACTTATGAAGCTGAGCTATATATTTGCTGAACTTTTGGCAGACAGGTTCTGTTTTAAGAGAATTATTGATACACAAATTCACCCCTATTTCTATTAAGCTGACAGCAATATTCTTTGGCACTGACATTTCATGCCCTGTGGATATTAATTAAATTACCATCACAGCCCTTTTAATTATCCATATTCTTATTATATTGATTTGAAGTGAGATAGGAACTATGGTGACTCACGGAGACTGTACACTAATGTTTGTAGGCATTGTCTGTGAGGAAAATGGAATTTAAATGCATGCCTTTCTTCTTGCTATTAAATAGGAAGTGAATTTCATAAACTCATTTGTGCAAGGAATGTCATTTCTTTGGGAAGAGCTCCTGTGGATTAGCATTTGTTTTTTACCTGCAGAGCCATCAGGAATTCTAAGTGGAATATTCAATAACAATAATATATAGCATGGATGACATTTTGGAACCTGGATGACATTTTCCATAACCTATGCAGGGAGGTACCACAGGAAATGATGCTATGAAAAACATCCACAGATACCCATGAAAGCTGGTCCATGCTATGGCTTTCATGAGCTTTGGTGGAATATTAAAGAACGTAAAATCTCAAGGTGAAATTTTGTGGAAATTAAGCTTTTTGCAGAGGCTAAGGGTCACTTTACCAACAGTCTGTGATCTCTTCTCCTACTACATTAGGAATGAACTGCCTGTGCACAGGCCAATGCTGACATGGTGCTGCCATGTCCAGCCTTGTACCTTTGCTGATCCCAAGGTTGCCTTCCTGACTTGGCTTCCCAGCTGACCTCAGACCTGCCTTGTCACCAGAGGTTTGTCTGGTGATCAGAGAACAGTTGGCCAGACCTGCTCTTCTGCCTCGCTGGGGTGCCGTGGGACTGTGGCGTGTTGGTGACGATGCTGCCCAGTCTGCCTGGCTGTCACACTCAGCTCCTGGCTCCCTGCCCCTTTCAGAGCTGCCAGCTCTAACTACTCCCTGACACAGAGGTTAAATTTGACTCAGTTTTGTTGTCTAGCTTTTGTTTTCATTATTTTTAAAATGAATTCTTAAATTCCTTAAATTAAAAGCCCAAATAGAATTGACTTTCCAACCTTTATGGCATGTGAAAGATTTAAAAATCAACCTCTGAGTTATTTTTTTCCATGAAGTTACATTGAATTTTGGTTCTTCTTTTATTTCAATGCTACTGTGAAATTTCACATTCTGTTGCAAAATGCATAGGTCAGCAGTGGAAAAAATTCACGATGAAGTAACTTGCACCACTGCTTGCATAATTCTTCCTTCATAATATATAAGAAGGAACTACAGAAAAAAAACAAACCTAAATCAAAAACACAAATCCACATCAAAACAAAATCCAGTAAATGGAAACAAAAAAGAGAAGGGAACATCATTTTCTAGAGAGGAAGGCAACAGCCAGAATAAAGACTACCCACAGGATCACAGGAAAATTTTGGTTTGAAGGGACCTCAGGGTATCTCAAGCGCAACCTTCTGCTAAAGGGAAGGTCAGCTACAAGGTCAGATGTTGCTCAAGCTTTGATGAGTTGGGTATTGGAAATGACTGAGGATGGAGCACACAGAACATCTCGGTGCATCCTGCTCCACTGCTTGTCAGTTCTTCATAGCTCAAAAACTCTTCCTTATATCAACTCTGACCCTTGCTTCAAGTTATACAGGTGATTTCTTGTCCCTCCTTGTCCTGGCTTCAGCACAGGTAAGGTTAAGTTTCTTTCAATAGCTGTTACAGTGTCTTGAATTCAGAATGTGTGTTGATAACACATTGATGTGTTTTGGGTTTTGTTAAGTGTTTATCATAAGTAAAGGACTTTTTACTTGCCTCATGCTCTGCCAGTGAGGAGGTTTGCAAAAGAGCTGGAAGAGGGCATAGCTGGGACAGGTGACCCAAACTGGCCAAAGGGATATTCCACACAATAAAATGTCATGCCCAGTATATAACCTGGGGAAAGTCACCCAGAAGGGTGGCTGATCTGGGCTCAGGGAGTGGGGTCTGGAATTGGTCAGTGGGTGGTGAGCAATTGTGTTGTGTATCACTTGTTTTTTTCCCTTATTATTATCATTGTTATTATGATTGACCATTATTACTAAATTTTTAATTTATTTTTGATTATAAAACTGTTTTTATATCAACTTACAAGTTTTACTTTGATTCTCTTTTCCATTCCACTTGTCTGTGGAGAGACAGAAGGGGGTTGAGCGAGAGGTTGCAGGGTCCCTTATTTCCAGCCAGTCTTAAAACACATCACTCCTGCTATGAGCTCTTGTGAAGAAGCTCCATCTTCTCAATACCCTCTTTGCAGGATTTCAAAGCTGCCATTAAGTCCCCCAAAGTCTTCTCTTCTCCAGGCTGAACAAGCCCAGCTTGCACAGCCTGGCAAGGTCCCATTTATACAGACACACAGCAACTCATGAAAACCATGGAAATGCTCTTTGCAACGGAGAAATTTTTAATTTATACAAAGAGGGATATTCTCATAAGAAATATCTTATTGTTTATGACCATTTTATGCACATCCTCCATACATAATGTCAGACCTAAAAAGGTGCTGAATTTGTGTCTTTCCACCACACAAATGGCTAGAGGGCAATTTTTTTTTTTATGAAAAGAAAAATTCTTTCCCTATGAAATAAAAAAACCCACCATAACCAAATATTTTTTTTCTGGGAATTGAGAAAAAGTAAAAAAGTTGTGAGAGAAGAAAAAAATGTAATGTTTTAACTCTTTTCAGAGGGTCATGTGTCTGGATGGGACAGGGAACCAGGAGGCCAGGCAGCTGTTTCTGGGGCCTGCACATGAACAAGTCCCTGAGTTATCCTGCACTTCTGGTTTGTGCTAACATCAACTCTTGCAAAATGTGGGTTCTTTTGCTTCCATTCTTACTGTTTCTTGGTACATTCACATTCTTTGCTGGTTTGCCAGTATTGCTGTCTGGCCTGTTTAATTTTCTTAAAACTGGCAGACTGAGAGCCCTGGAACGTCTAGCTGAGGCCTCCATGTGCAGTTAAGTAAATGGATGCAAACCTTAATTTATTGAGTCTGGAAACGGAACCACACCCCAGATTTCAGTCATAATAAGCAACTCTAAAGGCTGTCCCTTTCCATTACTGAGATGTGAAACCTCACTTTCTCTTCCTCCTCTGCATGTATCAGGGAAAGTTTCATCCAAGTCAAAGCAGTGGTGGCTAGAATTTGCTTCTTTATGGGCACTTGAATTAATGAATCTTCAACTACCTGAAACCCAATACTGGTATTGTAATGAAACCGCATCACATACAGTTATACATTAGAACATGTATTTTTCAAGGAAAACAAAAGCTTAAGGGCAGGTAAGTGCCTGTACACAGGAGGTAAAACTTTTTTTGAGAAGTGTCTGCTCTCAGGGGTATGCTAAAGAAGAATTTGAATCTTTAATGAAACACAAGGACCATCACAGCAGCATAAATGACACCATGAAATTACAGAGAAATTTACCATGCTCCCTCTGCCTGCTCCTTTGCTAATCAGGACAAAGAGGACTCCAGTCTTCCTCTGGTTTAGTACATTGCAGCAGGCTGGCTAGCAAGCTGCAACAGGAGACAGTTCTGTGGGGGATCCTCAGTAATTCTGTCAGCATGTCACAGCCATCCTTCTTGACTGTGCGTTTGTTCCTTATCACTGATTTATGTACCATACGTGATTTAAACATATGTGTTGATACTCCATTGTTTTCATCGACCCTATATGAAATTCTTATTGGCTCCAGCTACAGGTTTTGCTTAGACTGGTATCTCTGTGTTTTGGGGCATTTCCTAGGTACAGACTGGAGAGGAATTTTTCTTTCTTTTCCTTTCAGGTTATCCAGTTTTCTTTTGCATGTGCTCATTCAGGAATTTTTGACAGACTGTGTTTCACAGGAAGTTCTGTAGGTGGTCAGTGCAGTGTTTTTTGTAGCAGAACTGCACAGAGCATATTCTTTGGCTTGGTCTTCCTCACGCTTTCGCAGGCACAAGCAACACCTGAGCAAATTCACTATGTCTGTTCGTGCGGTTTCACTCACAAAGCAATACAGAATGGGATCCGCAATGCAGTTCAAACTTGTTAAGGCCTGTGTGATTCTGTAAACCTTATACATCAACAACAAAAGGTGTGGGTCAGAGGTGGAAGGCTCTTTGATGCTGCGGATAAGCAGTACAACGTGATAAGGAGTGAAGCAAACAAGGTAAGTAACTGTGATGTTCAGAATAAGTTTCCTCACTTTTTTCTTTTCTTCATCTACTGTGGCTTGGTTATACCTCACCACTTGGTAGATTTTATGGTAGCAAAACACAATGATTACCAAAGGGACCACATACCCTGAGCATATCCGGAATAAATTTATGTTTGCCTGCCACCTTTCCAGGGGGTAGTTATCATAGCACAATGTATGATTCGTGAAATTGCAAGGATCATTGAATACTTCTTTGTACACCAATATGACTGAATTAAAGATGCTTTCCAGAAGCCAAACAATTATGCTGACAATCAATGAAAATCTTCTTGTGCGCAGGTACTGGAGCTTCAAGGGGTGAACTAATGCCAGGTACCTGTCAAGAGAGATGCAAGCAAGGAACGCAGTACTGGTGTAGAAATTCATATACATAAGGAAGGCAAAAATCTGACAAAGCAAGGCAGAGAGCCTCCAGTCATCTCCATGCCAGGCATAATCAATCCACAGCGGCAGAATCAAAGAGTACAAAAGGTCAGCCAGGGACAGGCTAAAGATGTAGACTGCTAACTCATTCTTCTTCCTCACCTGAATGCAAGATACATACAGGGATATGCAGTTGATGGGAATACTGATCATCATCACAGTGCTGTACACAAATGGAAACAAATACTTATCCAGGGTGTGATCATCATGGCACTCAGTGTTGTTCATTGTCCACCCCAGTAGTAAACTTGAGATAATTCCAGCTTGGGTGCAATAAAACCCCTTGTTGTAGACCAATAGGTTGTCATCTGTTAGTTCTTCAGAACCTGATTGACAAGATTCCAGGCCTCTGTTACCAAAAAGAAAAAATGTCAGCGATAACATTTCTGTTGTTTTTATGGGATTCTTGGTGTGTGACTTTTTTTTTTTTTTTAGAAGAAAGAAACCGTGCTTTTAGGAGACCGGAGGATATTAATGCTCCCAGATTGCATCGGAAGAGGAACCCAAAATCTAAGGTTGTCAAGGTCAGTTAGATGGAAGCTTCTACAGCAGAAGCAGGATGAATAGTTAAGACACTTCTAGGAGTGGGGTGGTGTCCTGCAATCCTGGGTCTCTCTTGTGGGAGAGTTAAAGGAGATCAGAAAGTGAACCACAAATAAAATAATAGATGTACACTTTCAATTTTCCTGGTAAGCACTGTTTTGGGAATATGAATATGGTAGATTTGAAATGTATCCCAAATAACCTCCTCTCCTCCAAGGCAATGGAGAGACAAAGATAGAAATACAGGGATTCAGGTACCACTGGATGTTGGGATCTGCTCAGAAGAGGAAAATGTGTATCTGGTATATTTCCCTACTGCAAATTGCTCTTGTCATGTTTGCATCCTCACACATCCCTGCTTCCTCTCTCCTCCTTTGTATGTGATCCCACATGAAGTTGCCATCAGCTGTGCTCTTCCAGCATGACTTACTGCATGTACCAGAAACCCTGGTGTGAAACCTGCCAGGCTACTGAGTTCCTGCCTGCACATGACAATCTGCTGGGTTGAACAAGTGAGGTGGAGACTGAGTACAGTTTTTCATTTACACTTCTTCCCTCTAAAAATTGGAGCTGTGATGCATGAGCTTATAAAGCCATTAGCAATTAAACTTTTCTTAGTCACTTCCGGGACTGTGGTTATCAACAGCTTCAACATGAAAATATTAGTAAAATGGCAGGCCTGACTAAAGCAGTGGGACTGGAGGAGTTGTGTGTGTGAGCCTTAGAAACACAAAGAAGAGCTGACCTTTCAGTAAGAAAGGGTGTACAGCCATAGTGGTGAGACAGCTGGTACTCACTGATTGTGTCACAGCTCTGACATTCAGCAGCTCCCTTCTCTAGAGAACATCTAATTGTTACGTTCAGGAAACACAAGAATGGAAAATATTGGTTGCAGTCCAGTTACACTGCCAAATACGCCAACTGCTTGAGAGACTGCTGCTCATCTGTGCTGAGAAACTGGACTGCAGCAGAGGAGGTGAAGAGCCTGAAGAATGAGTAGGTTGCAAAATAGCACATCTACAACTGTTCCACATGGAAAAGAACTCCAATGGAATACATCTTGTCTGCAGAAACTTTCTAAAATATGTGGTTAGAAAAATTCATCCTTTTGTAGGTTTGATGTGTTTGTGGGTTTATCAGAAAAACCCAAACAGGTTTATTGCCTGTGCTGAGAGGTTATTATATGGATCTCTTGTCCACAAAAAACCCCTTTCATTATTATTCATAAAAAAAAGGAGCAGTGACAAAACTACCCAGAAAGCACATATTCAATTTTACCTGCCAATGCCTTATTTGATCAAGTTGCTTAACTTAAGAGCTAGCACTAAACTCATTCACAAGCTTGAAAGTCAAGGAAAACTCTTGAGAAGGACTTGCCAATTTGGTCCATTGAGGGACTTTATCAACATGATGACTACTTAAAAAAAAATGCCATGTCTATATATAAGACATAAGATGTCTGCATTTCAGCTTGGTTTCATAAAACCACACAGTAAATTGGGCGGTATAAGCTTATCAGTATATGTAAGTACCACAAGATAAAAATCTAGCTCGAGAAATTCTATCCCAGGGTATTGTGACCCACTTCTCACCAAAATGAAATCAAATGTATGCAGGCAGACCAGATGAATCAAAGATAAAATACCTACCTCTTCTCCTAATCACACTTTTCCTATGACAGGTCTCTTCATGTCTGAGAGGGAAACATGCCCTTTCAGAAGCATGTGTGTAATGCAGCAAGTGTATGAGGCAGTGTTTCCTAGTCTCGTGACTGAGAAATTGGAATTCCTTCTCCCTCCCCCATAAACCCTTTCTCTTTTGTTAACTTGTATTGCAGACTTGACATCCTTATAAGCTCCCAACTTCTCTCTTATTACTCACAACAGCTTCTTTTGTATCTACTCTTAGATCAACATACCAATTTCCTCATACCACCTGGGTTTTTTTCAGCTTTTTCATTTTATCTCACTGTTTCTGAGAGTTTTGCTCTGTTGATCTTACTGATTATAATGTAAAACACTTGTCCTTATATTGCTCTTCTCTGAATAAACCACATGTTCTTTGCTTTGCTCGTCTGCCATCTGCCTTAAGGGACTAATGTCTGAAGGTGTAATTGACTAATGGCAGGATGGGACACTAAAAATGAAATTCAAAGAAGTGAGTTGAGACCACATGAAAATTTTCAGCTCAGAAAGGTTTTTCTGTCCTTCATATTCACAAGTCACTGTACCCCCCTGCCTTCCTTTCTTAACCTGTATGTTCATTAGTTCCTATGAACACAGCCCTGGAGGCTGTGTAGCATTCCCCAGGTAATCCATGTCCGAACTTTGATGACACATTGATGGCACTTACGTGAGGACATGCTTTCAATGATGGGAATAATGAGAAGTGTGTCATTCTGGCACGTATTGATGACCTATACTTAAGTGTGTCAAAGAGCCAGCAAATGAAGCTTACCACAATGCATGCTGCAGTTTCTTGCACAGAAATATAAAAGCAGAAAGTACCACTTTGACCAGATTACAACACATTTCACTCAAATTGCTTGAGGCCTTATTTCAGAGGAAGTAGTCCATATCACACTTTCTTGCTGAGTTGTTTTTCTGATAATTAGGACTTTGTAATGCAAGATGATTATTCTTACCTGAATGCATGACCTGAAGCATTCCCAGGTTTTCTCTCTGCCACTGCGTACACCTGCTGGTTTTGCCTAGGAGGATGGTATTGGCTTACAGCTATCCTAAAAAACAATATTTGATAATTTCCCCCAATTATATATTTTTTTAACCATCAAGGAATTTTGGTTTAATGATTTGATTCTCATGGTCCAAAACTACTATGACTAATTCCATATACTTGTGACTTATTTTATAGACTTGTTTTCGAATTAGATGTTTCAAATAAAAAAAATAAATTCTCAACAGTAATTTTTTCTTTTAGTCACATTATTAATTTATTATCATAGTTCCTGTCCCTGTCATTTTGCTACAAAAAATCCACTGTACAAGAATTCTGAAGGGTCAGTGAAACATAAATTTTAGAGAAATGAACTAGCAAATGTTATGCTTCAAGTACTGTATGCAAACAATCCTACAAAGGACCCTTGTGAGATTTTCTAGAGAAAAGTAGTCATTATATACCGTATTTGTATCATTACGTTTCTGCAGCATCTTCTTCAGGTTCACAGAGAGCTTTATGTGGTCTCTCCTTTTATGACATTTTGAAAGTCGCAAAGTAGAAAGCTAAACTTTCATAAATATAAATACAAAAGGATATTTCATACTCTTATCTGTAAAAAACTTTGTAGGGGAAGAAAGAAACAAAGCTGTGTGAGCTAGAGCAGTAGCTGCAGTACTGGTGATACTGTATATCAATCGTAAGTTGGAAAGTCAGATTGTTTTCCTTTTTCTCTTTTAGAAATTTTGACAAAGTAGTTTGCTTTGTGTTCTCAAAATAAGTTCTATTGCCAAGCTGAGTTCTTCAAGTGCAGAAGATGCTTCATAGCTAATTCTTTTTACCTAACAAGATCTCCAAAGTCAATTCTGAACGACTTCACAGTTTAGGAGAGTTGAAATACACCTTTCAGAAATATGGCATTTTTTTCTTAAAATTAACAGTATTTTTCCTCATGCAACATTAAATTTCACCCACAGGAGTCCATGAGATTCTGTAGAGACTCAAACAGGTCTAAAAGGGCTTTTTAACTAAGATATATTTTATGGACTGTTTAATTAAGCATAACATTCACTTAATGTGAGAAAATAGGAAAAAATACCTACAGGTTTTATACAATGTAGGCCATGCAAGCATTATTTTGCTGTATCATTAAGTGTATCATGTTTTCTTCTATGCATACAGAAACATACAATATATTTTCACACACATGATATTTGGCATTCTAAGAAGCTACTTATACCAGAGCTTATTTTTCTGCTAAGTTTTAAGCATTCTGCATATTGATATTAATAGCACTGGATATCTTGCCAGTGTCTGAAAATACTGAAGAACACTAATAAAAGAGTTACTAGAATCGTTTGTGAGGCCTGAGGTACTTTTTGCAGTGAAGTGAGGGACAGCTCAGAATGTTAAAAATTTACCCCCAAACACAGTTCTTCTCCATTCTTTCCCCTTTCGTAATCAACAGTATTTTGATCATGGCAATGCCATTACAACAAAAAATGAATCCAGCTTTCTTTCCTATTCCTAGGCATGTCTTTCCTAATTTAATCTTTTGATATCTTTAGCCTTAGTCTCATGTTTTGGTTGTGCTGGGATTGAAATAATCCTTCTCCCAAAGCAATCTTTTCCAGCCCCTTTTGTGCCCCTTCTTTCAGATGTATGATGTCAGCATGCCATTGGGGAGAGCTAGGTTGAAACCTGTCCCAGAACGGCGTTGTGTCCCTGGCTCCTTGGATCCCGAGCGCTTACCTTGGCAGCCACGTGTCCCCTGCAGTGGCTCCTGTTGCGCCATTGGCAGCGTAACCTGTATCTGCCTCTAAGAAAAGTGTCTGCTTCTGCTTGATCAGATACAGAGACAGGAAGCTGCTGTTAGATAAACAGGCAGCAGTTCACACATTTCTTGGTTTTGCTTCCTTTTTTCTTCTGTCCCCAATTCCTTATTGAACTAAGCTTATCCATGAGAAAAAAGATATGAACAAAGGGTGGAAGCAACCTCAGTAGATACAGGAATACTTTTAGAGACTTTGTAAGTTTAATTTACAATATTGCCTAATTATATGAACCTAGTATATTATACACCTCTTATCTAGGAGACATTATATTCTGCAGAGAAATCAATTCACAGAAATAAAATGCTGTGTTTTATTTGTGTTTACATGTGTAAATTCAAAATGTGTATGTTTTCTGTTGACTGAAGGATCTCACCTGCTTTTCTCTACAAATTGATCACAGAATCAAATAAGAATCCACCTAAGAAGAGGTGAAAAATGTTTTACGATGACTTTAGGAGTTTGTGGAAAAAGAATTATTTTCATAATTTATGAGAAGTCCATGAATAGTTCTAGTTAACAAAGGATATATTTTGCCACATATTTTATGCACTGTGAAAGGCTAAATATTTATGTACTTTTATATAACCTGAGGTTGGATGCAGTTTTCAGATAAGTGATTCCTTTAACAGATAATTCTATTCAATTAGACTGGTGGAAAGTTGTTACATGAGCATATTTCTCTTCCACCTCTGTGATCAGAATACTTCATTGTGTGTATTTTTAAATTCTGCTTGGAACAATACAATTCTGCTTTAAGAAAGTGGGTACAATTTCACTTGATATGTCCATCTGTTGCGTAACACCAAAACTGACCGGTTTGATGATTCAGCTGCTAAGGAGAAATGAAAGAGAACAAATGGAAATGTTCTAAAACAGGGGCATAGTGACTTCCTTGAGAATACCAGGCAGCTCTATAATATTAAACTACTGTATAGAGATTTGGTTCCTTTTTTTTTTTTTCACTCAGTGTGACCTTTTAATCCACTGATTTTTAAGTACTGATCTGATTGTTACACAAAGCCTAAACTATCAAACACTTGTGGCCATTCTCAAACTGATATAATAGCCCTTTCCTGTTTGGTGAATGGAAGATCATTTGCTTAGATAAATTTCTAAAATAAATTTCAGTCACACTTTCATTTTCACTTAGAGAAAAGTCATTAGACGAAGATCTGCTTTCATAACTTTACACGTGCCTTATCCTAACATGGTACCTACTAAGTGTGCAGTATGCTGGTTCTGGTATTTTGTTGAGCATTTCTATACTTTGCTGAAGAAAAAAACCAGTTCTTATCATTATTAGAAATAAAGAAACATCTACAGTTCTTTGCTGTGATGACAGACAGCAGAACTGAAAGATCAAAGGAAACAAGAGGGGAGATTATGCCTTTTATGAGTTCTGGAAGTAAAGCTGTATGTTAAAATAAATTTTTACTTGTGTCCATATGCAAAAAAATAATTTCTGATGTAAGCAGCACAATTTTCCAGAGTTTTTGTGAGATCTGGACATACACAGTATCTCAGATCAGTCATCCAAGAACAACAGGTGTTATTAATGTTTGCTGAGAAAAAAAAATCCAACCCTGAAACAGAAAAGCATTAACAGTGGAAAACAATCTTACCTAGAAAAGAAGCAATAAGTAAGTCCTCAATATATTTATTAGTTAAATTTGAGTTTACAAAGGCTCCATGAGCAAAGGTGTTGCCAGGAAAATTAATCCACACACACTAGAGGTTTATGTTCAAAAAGAGCACAGAGAAGTCCTGTAACTTTATTTGAATAGAGGGAGAGGACATAGGGAATTCCCCATGGGGTCTCTCAAAATTTTTAGGGGACTTTTTATCCTTGTATTCTCACCACATTTCCCTCCCCTACTGGCTGAGGTACTTGAGAGGTACAAGCTTCCTGAAACACCTAATATCCCCTTTTTTTCTTTTTCCTTGTGTCTCTATTCTCTTACTCTAAATCCAGACACATAGCACAGTCTTGAGTAACAATCTGTGTCAATTAGTGGAATTCTTATGGAATTTATGGTTCCCCCCACTGCTTCTTTCAGCTGGCCTTATCTACCATCAGGGTCTGAATTTGTGTGTAAAGGCACCTCTTTCTCATTCCTTTCAGTCTAAAGAAAAAACTGGTTCAGCACAAGGTCAAGATGCAGAATGAATGTTGAATGTAAATATCCTTTTCCTTCCACCAAAGCAGATTCTGATAATGTTTTTCTGTACCAACTGTAAAGGGTGGGCACTCAGCACATCAAAGGATTGCAAATATAAGTTTTGAAAAATGACGATTTTAGGATCTCATGAGTGAGTAAGAGACTGAATTTCACAGTTGAAGCCTTTTACATGAAGTAAATTGATGCACTGATCAATGAAATTATAAAAATGAAACAAATAATAGTTCATAATCATTTTTTAAACCTTCCAGGTGTGCAAAACTGTACAGTCTGCTGGAATGAATGTGAAATAGGACCTGAAGCATAATGCTACCTGTGTCACTGACTCACAGTAGCCCTGAGGAAGTCACTCTGACTGTCTGCATGTAATAATGCTATCATATAGCTCATTTGGGTGTGAGCAGGTTCATTAGTTAATACTTGATATTGCTGTAAAGTGCAAAATGTTTTGCGAGTGCTTCGTATTGTTATTTAAAAAGAAATAAACAGGAAACGTCAGTCAGGTAATGTCATCACTGAGACATTAGATCCCTCAATGACAGTGGTAGACACACAATGACAAGGAGTGACAGAGGCTCGAAAAACGGCATTCTTTATGGTTAGAAACGTGCAAAACCGGGGCTTTTTCACAGGTCTTACACAACGCAGGACATTAGCCACTGCATCTCCTGATGGCTCATTCCTCCTTTAGGCGCATGAAGCATCTCTATGAAATACTGAGGTCAACAGACAAGACAGATCCCCATCAGGATTTTTTACACGATAATTAAGCTGATTGCCGATCTCCGGGTTACTTTTCCTCCGAGCCGAATGCTTGTAGGAGCTGGAGTCTGAGAGCACACCCCGACAATCCTCACGGAAATTTTTGGCGTGCGGCTCAGCACCACCTCGGCCGCTCTCATTTTGATGCGGCCGCCCTACAGCGCACCCCTAAAGGCGTAAACAGGCTCGTTCAGCCCATCATAATTTAAACTCCACTTTCAGCATCTCTCTCTTGGGTCCTGCTGACACAGTTTACGGATCTAATCCTAATAGGGATTCCCCGGGAAGGGAGCGGGCCTGCCAGCAACCTCTGCGGGCAGGGCCTGTGGGGGCCTGGCGCGGGGCCTGGGCCAGCTCTGAGCATCTGGCCCTGCGGCGATTAAAGATCCTCCTCAGGGCGCGCCGGAGCGCGCTCCTTCAAAGCGCCGCTTCCTGCCGACTCTTCAGGGAGTTTGGTGGCAGCCTGAGAGCGGCGCAAAACCAAGAAACTGGCTGTGCTGGGAGGACCTGGAAATGAAAGACGCATTAGGAAACGCCGTTCTTCGCCCAGGACAAGTATCGTGCCTTGCCAGAGACCCAAAAAAGGAGAGTCAGAGACCCCGAAAAAGACAGTCAGCTTGACTCGACCCCTGCACGCGGCTGCTCACGCTGCACTGAACCCCACTGCCGTCGCGCTCCCACACAAACCCCGCCTCGCCTCACAGCCACGCCTCTTTCCCACACTCCGGATGGCCCCGCTATAGCTTCACTCGCTGCTCCGTGCCCAACTCCAGCATGGCGACACGCGCCTCACCAGCTTGCCCTGCCCTTTTTCAAAATGGGAGCTTGAGTTCAGCGGGCGGGGCTGCCCGTAGAGGCTGGGAAGGCTTCCTGCCCTCCTCTCCCTGGAGCAGCATGGTGGTGCCGGGCGCTGCCGCCCCGCCCCGGTGCGGTCATGTGCCGCGCGTTGCCGGGCACTGCGGAGGCGCTGCAGGGACGGGGCGGCCGCGGGGCGCAGTGAGAGCGGAGCTGCACCTGGACCGGAGCTGCACCGGCACCGGGACCGGGATGAGCTGCGCGGCTCTGCTCTGGGGCACGATTCTGCTTGCCTGCAGCTGCGGCCCGGGGCCCCCCAGGGTCGGTGCTGCTCCGCTCCTGGCGGCTACCTACGTGCTGGACGATGCCAACGGGCTGGGCAGGGAGTTCGACGGGATCGGGGCTGTCAGCGGCGGCGGGGTGAGCGGCTCCTCCGGGGCTGCCGTGCTGGTACCCTCTTCAGCGCGGCAAGGGGCTCCTGGGCTGGGCATCTCGTCAGGGGGAGCGTGTGGTGGCTTCGGTGGGGCCTGGGCCGGCGGTGTCGCGGAGGGGAGCCCTGAGGACTGGCGGGGTGTGGGGACACCCACACGGCAGGAGCGGGGCTCGGCGCGGGAGGCCTGGGGGCTCTGAGGGGAGCGGTGCGGGCAGTGGTCCGGCTGCGGGGGAGATGGAGCCGGGCTCCGCTCTGCGCCAGCCCTCCGGCCGCCTGCGCGGGGGCTTTTCAGGGTGCCCAGGGCCAGCCGGGTCTTGGGTGCTGGTGGAGGAGAGCTAAGCCAGGGTGGATTTTTAGGTAGAGGGTCTTAGTTTTACACTGCCCTGTGTTTTAAAATGCTGGACGAGCCGCAGCCGCTTGTCGTCTTTCGTGTGGTCCAGGCATCAGAGCCGTGAGATTCCCGGAACTTTTACCCCCTCTTCGACCTGCTGAGATGCTTTCTTTAGCCTCCTGCCTGTGTCCCCTGCGAGCTCCCCTTGCTTTGGCGTATGGTGAGCAGGGAGAGTTGAGCAGAGCAGATGTCCTGCTGGGAGAGAGCTGCCTTTTGCTTGTCATAAAAGCCGTATGATCTCTTTGTTTCTCTGTTCTTTGGACTCTGTTGGCAGTAAATTCCAGATAACTGGAGTAGAAGGAAGTTGCAACCTGTGAAACCAGAAATGCACAGCTGAAGGTTTAGAGACAAGTTATGTCGGGGCTTAGCTGGGTTCCTGGTGCTATAATTAGTTTTGTAGGCTTATTAACTCTGTGAAAGGCATAGACTGAAAAGCTGGCATGTACTTACACGTTTGAAAGTTGTGTTTCCACATTTTCACGTTTTCTTTCCATTTTAGGCCACATCTAGACTCCTGGTGAACTACCAAGAACCGTATCGCTCCCAGATTTTAGATTACCTGTTCAAGGTAGAGTTGGTTTCACTGCTACAATGTTTAATTTCATGCAGAATTTCTTATTGTGTAATATTGGAACTCCTATAGTATATTCAATGCTGCTGAAATGAGACAAAATCCCATCTTGTCAAGCATCTGTTTTAATGTTGATTGTTATCAGAACCCTAAATTTTTGGTGTTTTGTTCAGGAGTTTGTTCAGGAGACTTTCTTCATATTGTTGTGAAAATTCCTTTTGTGTTTTCACAATGTGAATGTGTTTGAAAATGTGTTTTCAAAAATGTGTTTAACCATATATTGGATCATCTGTGTGGGCTAAATCATAAGTCTTTTCTGTGGCTAAGATGGGGGGTTTAGTTGTTCGTAGTGATTGAAAGCAAGGGGTTCTTAGAGACAGTTTGGATTTTTTTGGAGTACAGATAGATTAACATAGCATAAAAATGACGGTGCAGACTGCAGGTTTTTAACAGCAAATCTATTCCAAACTAGTCTCAAGAACAACTTCAGTGGCTTTAGAAGGTATAGGAAGTTCATTGGTTTGTAAGCTGTGTTAGTTAGCAAGTGTAACCTGTGGAGTTACCCAACTTAATATATGGTAAGATTATGGCAATGGACATTAATAGCTTGTTTTGCTTTTGGCACTGTAAATTACTCTGCTGGAAGAGGATGTCATGTCACTTTCAAGTAATGCAATCCAGATGGCTGGAGGGGAATAATTTACCATGCAGTTTAAAGAATTAATTTTCAATGGTAGAGTAAGGTGTAATATGTGCCTGAGGAATCAAAGCTGGTTTTTTGAGACTAAAGCTGTGTGTTACTAATATGAATGTTCTGATTAGGCATGTGGTAAAAGAAAATCTAGACAGATCATGATTTTCAAAGAATTTTTGATGTGCTCTTTTACCAAAACCTCTTAAACCATCATGTCTGGGAGGGGTGTACCTTGCCTCTGTATCCTTGTCTTTTAGAGTCAATTTTCATGATGGGAATGGGAGAACAAATGTGTTAGAAGTTTAAAACAAAAAATGTCAAAAAGAGGAATGGTAAATTGGAAATACTTGTTTTGCTGTAAAAAGCAAACAAAAATCCCAACTTGTAAGTCAAAAGACATGTCATCTATGCAGCAATTTTTTAAAATCAAATTGCATTCTTATGTCTTAAAACGTTTTTTTAGATACCAAAATTATACTTGGGTCATTCCATGCAGGAGGCCAGCTTATTAGTGGTTATTAAAATAATGATTAATTGTAAGTTCTGACTTGAGCAACTCTTAAGCCACTAATGGCTAGAAGAACATCTTGGCGGTAGAATCACTTGTATGAGCTTAAATTTTGTATTTGGCTTCACCAGTCAGATGCCAGGGGAGGGGTATAGTGGAATAGCCAATTGTTTTCCAGTGATGAGTTTTTTCCTCTCTTGCCTGTTTGTAGTTTCCAGATTATTCCTGATCTGTTATGTATGCTCTTTCACATAAACGGTGTAACACTTTACAAAAATGAATAAAAAATACCAACTTCAACAAATTGATTTTAAAAGGAAACAAGTTTGACTTCTAATATCCTTAAAATACTGCTGTGTTCCTCATATATTCTGTTCTGCTTTCATAGTACTTTGGTATTTTCTTGAGCATAGCCTATTTAAAATTTGCATGGTTGTGGGGAAGTGTTGTTAATGGTGCAAGAGTCAATGAAATTGTTGTAAGATGAGTGTACTATTTATCCTGGTGGATTTTCTTTTGAAAAGCAGAAATTTATATAATCTCTCATTACATTTATAATGGGTGTTTATAAAAGTAAAACAATTGCAATTTCAGCATGCTCAAAATTGTACACTTCTCTTATTCTTCTTGTTAACAGCAGGATTCTATCTGTTCTTCTGTCTCTTTTTTCCACAGCCAAATTTTGGTGCTTCTTTACATATTCTCAAGGTAGAGATTGGAGGTGATGCCCAGTCAACAGGTATGGATTTTGCATGAGCAGCATTTAACTGCTCATTTCAGTGATGCTGTAGGTAAGGTGTGCTGCACATGGAGCTGAGGCATGGAGATAGCTGAACTGAGTTGCAATAAACCATAATGCCTTGTACAAGAGAGATTTACACCAACATTCTGGAAGCAGTTCTCACTATCATATGGTTAATAGGTTGCATTCTAAAGCAAATGAGTTCTTTTTTTTCCCCCTACCATAGTAGGTTTCTGAGCATTTCTCACACATGAGTTTTGCAATACCAGCTACTTGGTCTTAAAAGCATGAAATGCAAAGGCATCTGATCAGAAGCAGTTACATTTCTTTTGTTTAATTAGCTGCAACATTTCACTGAAGTGGCATTGGCTGGCAGTAGGCAGTATTTTTTTTCTTCCAGGGAAGGGTTGCAAATGAAATGTCTTGATGTAATTTGCCTAGCCTACCTACTATATTTACATACAGGAGAAACTATTTAGTAACTGGTTGTGACTAAAAGCTGAGGAGCAGAGACTGCAGCTTGGGTTTTTTTAAAATTTTTTTTTTTTTGTGTGTCTTTTTCTCAAAGTAAATCTGGCCACATCAGGAACAGACTTAAAACCAGACACAGTTAATAAATAGAAAGCATAGAATCTGATTTTGTGTTGTTACATATGTGTATATATATATATATATATATATCAGTGTATGTATACTTGTATGTGTATATATATATATATATACACATTTTTTTCCCTGTAATGTCTATGTTTTATATAATTAGATACTGTTTTTTGTTCTTGTGTTTACTTCACAAAAATTGACATGATGAAAAGTACTGTACTGGGTTTAAGAGCTTGGCCATGAATTGCTGGGTGGGGGTAGTGAAGTTGTCTTCAGGCATGCACAGACCTCTTCAAACACTGCTGGCTAAGGAGAGTGTCACATACTTGTGTGATGGTTTCCAGTTTTGAAAAGGAGAACAATAAGATACATATATCTCAGTGCACTAGACTGCAGCTCTTCTTCTGGCCTCACAGGTGTGATCAGGAGTTCATTTGAAAAATGTGATACAGAGCCTAAATTTGGAATCTAATTGTTTCATGTCCCTGACAAACTTACGTATAGCCAAGTGTTGGTAAGGTAAAAAAATGAATCCTATTTTCTGTAATGAAATGTGCTGTTTCAGCAGGCTTCATTTAAAACAAAATCTCATTAGAAGAGCTCTCTGCATACAATTTAACATCAGTTGCATAATTGTTGCAGTCATGTACGCAAGTTGCAACTTGACTTTTGTGTGTAAGGACTTCCCATGCAACACTGGTTCTTTTGCGCCTTTCTAGTTTGTTTACCTTTGCCTGAGGAAATTCAGCACATAGCATTCAATTCCAAAAAAATTTTCCTGCACTTACAGAACACTGTGAAAGTTGTAAACTACATATTTTACTGTAAAAATAAAAAAAACACACACCCTCTTTCCTGTAATTGAAAAAATTCATGGTAGTTCTGTCTTTTCTCTCCCTGGATTTGCCTTGTGCGGAAGAAACAAACTATAACCTTCTTTTATTTGTTTTTTGGTTTAGAGATAACTTGCTTGTATAATGATTTCTTTTCCTCTTAATCTTAATGCTGTAACATTCATAGTGGTTGTTAATATCAAGATATGAGACAATAGCAAATAGAAATTTAGTGTTATCATAGCTAGAGATAGAAAATGCGTAATAGCTAACCACATCTGATGTTAAAAGCCAGCAAAAACCCTTCAAAATAAAAATATTAAAATTATCCTAAGTTAATATGCTAAGAATGAAGGGTATTGCATTTATGTCCCACTATTCCCTTGGCTTTGAAATACATACCAAGGAACTTGTGAACCATGTTGGAGATATGTGCTTGCATACTATGTTAATGAGCAGTGCAGAAAACTTCATGATGTGTAACAGCTTATGACACAGAAGATAATTGTGAGCTACCTGTCTCTTTCCTTCCTAGACGGTACTGAACCCTCCCATATGCACTATGAAAATGATGAGAACTACTTCCGGGGCTATGAATGGTGGCTGATGAAAGAAGCTAAAAAGAGAAACCCCCAAATTAAACTGATTGGTAAATTATTTTGAGCTTTTAGATTTAAATGGCTTTTTATTCCCCTGACTAAATTACCTATCTGTCCCTTAATTAACATTTTAGTCGGGAGATGTTTTGATTTTGCAGTAGACAAAGTAGAATCTCTAATATTTGTTCAGCTTGTCTTGATGCTTACCGTGTTTTACCCTGTTACAATAGTACAACATCCTGACAAGAAGTATAACAAATATCTAATAATTTGTTTGTATTAAGTAACTAAAGCTTTTAGTGTATTGCAGCAATGAACATGATTGATTTATCATGAGAGATGAATTCCCAAATAGTTGAGTAAAAAAAATTGGGAGGGATAAAGTAAAGTTACCGCAAGTATAAATGTGTAAATCTTTCACAGACTGTATTTGATTAAATGTTCTTATTACAAACCAATCAAACACTTCCTCTTTACTGTAGTGATTCTGGTCTTCTGGTTTATCCTGCATCTGTAGTTGAGTTGTAAGAGGAGTTTCCTTACTTCCTGTTTTAATTGTGAGTTGTGTGTGTGCTGTGACAATGCAAGTGTGGAACCTTAGGTTGTTTTTTTGTATTTTGGAAATACAAAATGTATTTCACATGAAACAAGGTAAGAAATCTCTCGGTTAAAAGATGTCTAATTTCCCCACCTTTCAGTGGGCTTTACCATATCCAGCCATGAAGCAAGGCTTGGTGCAGGATTTGCCAGTCAGGTTCTGTTAAGCTTACCATTTATGACTAATTGTAATTATTAATAATATCCCTCTTCCCTCACATCAACTTCTCAACAAAGGAAGGATGATTTACTTTTGAATTAGCCTATGGTATCATATACAAGTTGGCTGGACATGTAGCAGCATCTGGTTAGATTAATTTGTTTTTCTTACTTACTGCAAGATCCAGGGAGCAGCTGAGACTTGGAAATGCTTTTTCATGATCCTAATCTTCCTTCCTCTCTTATGATCAGATCATCATGTCTTCTTTGGGAGATAAACAATTTTTCATGTTCTGGATTTACCCTTTGTCTTTAGCTTTGTAAATTTTTATCTTAAAATCTTTGGATTTTTAAACCTGTTAGAGCTAGTACCATAAAATTGACAGATTATATGCTGTCAGTTGTTCCCTAATAACAAATGTTTCCTAGCTCAGAAAACAAAAGTAGCTATTAATTACTTGATCATAATTTGTATTAGACCATACTCTGCAGTTAGATAAGTTACATTTCATTGTCTTCACTGGAACCAAGCAAGTTTCAAGTGCCTATCTGTTCCTTAATTTTAGGTAGAGAAAATTACAGCTTGCTCTTGAAGCTTTTTGAATGATGTAGACCAACCACTTACCTTATTCATTTGGTTTTCTTCTCTCTTTCCAGGATTACCTTGGGCATTTCCAGGATGGATAGGGAAGGGGGAAAATTGGCCCTATGACTATCCAGATATCACTGCTTACTATATTGTTTCTTGGATATTAGGAGCAAAACAGTATCATGATTTGGACATTGATTATATTGGGGTCAGTAAAGCAAAATCTCCTGTATATTTTGTGTGTATTTTATCTATCTTCACTCCTAAAATCTTGGTCTTACCTCTCTTTATTGATGATTGGAGGAAGAGGAGGAGGATGGCAACAGAATTTTTTTTTTTTTTTGTAATTGCAGTGTTGGCTTGTACTGTTGCTAGGGGAAAGGCAGTAGTTGTGTTAGTTTACAGTCTTCCTGAAATTATGGCTGTTAAAGCAGAGCAAGGGTCGAATGGTTCCTACCTTCCCAGTTTTAAAACAAAGTTACCAAAGAATTTGAGAGTTCTTTTACCTTTTCTACCTTGTTTGTTCTGCTTGTGTTTCAGCAGTTATCAGATGACAAAAACATCAGTTAACACAGTTTGAAAGTCAGCTAACATGACTTAACATAAAACATGGTTGTTATTTTGCAGAGGAGCAATCTTTTACAACTTTTTCCATTATTACCTGCATTATTTATAGTAGATAGAAGTGCGTATTTTACAGTACAACTACTTTGTTGTCCTATAGTGCATTATATGGAAGTAGTGAATGAATGTCTGAGAAAATAAATTTGAGATGAGATAGAGAAGCAGACAATCTGAAAAAACCCTTCAAGTTCACTATTTGAGCAAGAAAGTGTGTCTAGGATTCCTCTAAAATCAATCCTGTACTTACTGGACACTTATTTTTGACTCTTAAATGTCTTGATATGAGAAGTTTAGCTTCAGAAAAGCTGAAAATCACTTCAGCAGTCCAGAACAAAGCTTCAAAAACTGTGGTTCCTATCCCTCAGAAGTCCGACCTTTCTGCTGCAGTGTGGGAAGGTGTTTCTCACTAATACCTCCTCAGGAATGTATCCCCCTTGAGGTTGCTAGCTTATTTCAGTTAGATCAGTCTTGCACTGTGGGTAACATAGTGATACTTCAGCAGTTCAGCTGTGGGGAAAGGGAGAGCAATTGCTGTTACATTTTTCCCTGCCCTATGTTCTTTTAGTAGAAAGTAAGTTCTGCACTTCATGTATTTGAGTAATGTTGACTTTGGTGTTGTTACTTCACAGTGATTAGCCTTAAAAATTTTCTCCTTGTAAGAAAAGGGAATTTTGGCTTATCCAGATATTGTCTCATTTCTTTGTGGATCTGAAAATAAATCTGAAATACAGGGAATCAGTGAGAGGTCTGTGAAGGCTCAGAAGCTATCAAAACAATTTCAATGCTATTATGGTTGTATATGGTTAGCCTTTACCACTCTTTCTGCTGTAAGTATATGTTCTGTATCACTATTTGCTTTATGATGAGATGAGCCTTTCCTTAAGTAATGTTTTGATTGGCTGATTTCTGAAGTTTCATGTTAGCATTTATAGAAAGATATAGAAATATCAAAATCGATATTACTTACCCTATCTATAGGAAAGTGCTTGTACCTCACCGGGTAATCTAAACCTTTACTGGTGCATGTGAGTCACAGTGTTCATGCTGTGGTTGGAAAAGAAAGCAACAAGATTTCTGCCTATGTCTTTTTGGTAGAAAGGAAGACCAGTGTTCCTGCTTTTGAATTTTGAGCTGTGTTTTGTTTAAGCTCTCTTTCCATAAAAGATGAAAATTTCGAAATTAGTTAATTTTCTATCTGTTTACTTAAAATATGCTGTATCTCTTTTGTGTTCAAGCTTGGATGTAGTCCTGTGTAAATTAGAAAGAACAGTTATCTTTATCGATTTGTTCAGTGTGTGAGTTACTCTCGCTCTCTTACAACCCCATGTATTGCAACAGGGGCCCATTCATTAGGCCACGCCTTGAAGCCACAATGAATTTCTCAATGATTTCTAGCAAACCATAGGGCCATTGGTAATGTAACACTGCTGCCATTGTAGAGCTCAAGCAGCTCTAGCATTTTTGTCAGCGAGAAGGAAATCAGGGGACCATAGAGAAAGATTAACAAGCACCTACTATGAACTTTCATAAAGAATTTTCCCCAGAAAAGCTGATAACAAAACCAACCAGTACTTCCCTCTAGCACACGGAAACCGTAGAGTTGATTAATGGATTCTATAATCTTACAGATATATATATATAAATGAAATCTTTAATTCTCCATTGACATATCCTGATTTTTCTAAATGGATTTTACTTTCTCTTTATAGATATGGAATGAAAGGGCATTTAATAGCAAATACATTAAGGTATGTACTATTTTCTTATTTCTGTGGAGTGCTTGTCCTGCTGTGTGCAAACAATTAGCATTTCTGAATTTACGTAGGAAAGGGACCTTAATTCTGCAACTATATCACTTACTGAACTCTGTTTCTTGTGGTTGCATGCATGGAAAGATAACATGTTCCGATATTTAGATTGTTTATTTTGTGTATCTGAAACTGTTATTTTGGATTATTATTTTGGGCACGTCAGTGTATGCTAAATGCTAGGACTTCTAAATGTTAGTGGAAGCTTTAATGAAAGCTAGTTGATGCTACTATCATACAAACTCAAATCATCTTTATACTGGCTTGGATATAGCTAGAAGCTAGAAGATCTAGAATTGCTGGAAATTCTGTCGCTAAGTTCTGTGATTACAGTGCCCTTAAATATTGTTATTAAACCACAGTAAAGGCTCTGTGTTTTTAACTTTGCAAAATTCAGTACCTTTTGTTTGAAAAAGCTGTAGGGACACAGTATTTCACATAACCAACCTTGAGATAGCTCTAATATTTTTCACTACTGAATGTTCCTGCAGCCCCCCAGCCCTGCTTTGAAAACTCTTCTGTTTGTTACATTGTCTTGCAGTGAAATCTTAAGCAAAAGCTTCTGCTTTGTTCCTTTCCTTGTTGTTGCTTTGAGGCTAATACACAATGGGTGATCTTTAAATCCTACCTTTCTATATCTCACAGAATCATAGAATGGCTTGATTTGGTTTGGTTTGAAAAGGACCATAAAGATCATCCAGTTCCAATCCTCCTGCCATGGTCAGAGACACCTTCCACTAGACCATGTTGCTCAAAACCTCATCCAGCCTGGCCTTGAACACTTCCAGGGATGGAGCATTCCCATCCATTCCCCCTTGTCCTATCACTACATGCTTTTGTAAAAAGTTCATCTCCATCTTTTCCTGTAGGCTCCATTCAGGTACTGGAAGGCAGCAATTAAGTCACCCCAAAACCATCTCTTCTTCAGGCTGAACAATCCCAAATCTGTGTCATGTCACCATCATCTGCTTGTCTTGGCTTCCTCAGTGGAGAAAAAGAATATGAACAAACTGTTGAGTCTAGGGGCAACATTCTACTTTATAGCTTTTTGAATACTGTTGAATTGGGACTGAGCATTTGGCTTCTAGAGCTGAATATTTAGTTTAAAATTTGACCTTAAATTCACACAAATATTTAATGAAAAGTTTTCATTAAACATCTCTTTTACCATTTATTCTCTTACAGTGTCACTTGGCACCACTTCTCTCATCAGCACAATAGTTCTGTTTGCACTCTGCCATTTCACAAGAGGTCAATATACTGAAATGTACTGCTACACACCAAACAGTTTTTGTGATTCCTGTTAAGTTCATAACAGATAAGCTCTTAGTTATCTGGCTAAATTTTTAGTTGTGAGATGTTATTCTAGATACTTCATCCACTGAGATGCTAGTTATGTTTCTTAATAATGTAAAAAAAAAAGAAGAAAGAAATGGAGGTTCTAATACTTCTAAATTCTTCAAGAAGACCCTGTTCTTTTATTTATATGAATACTGGGTGTGAGAGAGCTATTCTGCATATGTTATTGTGGCGTGCATTTTGGGTGCATGCAGTTCTGTGCCCTTGGTACTTCCCTTTCAGCATGGAAATTGTGCAGCCATTCATTTTGTTCTTCTGAGCTGTCTCTGTGGTTAGGCAATTTTTCTGAGTATCTAGGTAGCTACAATGCTTTAAATTACAAGGACCTTTTAATATTATGAATTTTTCTTTTGGTAGACTTTTTGTTTCAAAGGTTTCAAACAGCTGAACAGAACTTCATTGCCACTTTTCTTAGTAAGTTTTATGTCTTAATTAGTTTTAGATCTAGATTGTCATCAACACTTAGACTTTGATTTCTGTCCTTATTTGATTACATGAAAAATGGAAATACTCCCTATTTATCTTCACATTGCCAGAGGGCTATTACAAGAAATTATTTAAGGGTCCATGCCTACTGATCTTTGAATCAAATTGAAAAATCTTATATGCATGCATGCATACACACAGTTCATCATTCTTTAAAATTGAAAAAAGCATTGGGTTTTTCCCAGATGCAGCTATATGTGCAAGCTGCTGAAAATATGTTTTTTAATTTTTCTCATTTTTTAAAAAAATTTCTGGTTTGAGTTTTTAGATAGTACCAGCCCTCTATAAGGCTGAGTATGTTTTGTGTGGATATATTTTATCTAAGAAGTTCCATGAACAAATGTGAGCTGTTTATCATCTTTAACAGTGAAATAGTAAAGACAAACTGTAAAGACAGGAATTCTTTTCTACTGACATGTTTGAATTCAAAGTTGGTTGCCTCCAGTTTTGTTGTAAATATGCAATTCTATGTTTATTCATTGCTTTCCTTGAAAGTCAGTGAAACATGAGAACCATTAGTGGGTAAACTTAAACACTTAAAACATCAAGTTTTTTTTGGTTTTTTTTTTGTTCAGTGAAATAGGCAGTGAAAAAAATGTTTTGGCGCTCTTCATTTGAACAGGACTGGTGTTTGGCAGAGATTCCTGTTCTTGTAAAAAGCTGCATGGATAGGTCTTTTCTATTTTAAAACTTCAATCCCTGTTTTTTCAATATACTTTTTTTGGGATCAGGTTAACTTTTGCTTCTGATCACTTAGGGAGGTATGTCCACTTTATAATTCAGCCAGCTCTCATTTTTAGATTAGCTTAACATGACTGACTTTATGATAAATCCATTACTTTTGTGTAAGGAATTACATACATGCCAGGGAGTCAGTATGCTGAGACTGTCCAAGTGGAGTATATGTGTGCACATGTGGTGTCAAAAGTTATCCAAGTGCTGAGAATCTCATTTTTGTGTAATGACTATCTCAGTCAATGAGAACACTTCAGTTTAAAAAAATACTTTCCATTAACTTTTTCTTAGTTGCCACCATAGCTCTTGTTTGAGATGTGAGAACTTTTCTTATCCATCCTGGTCTGTAAACAGAGTCTTTCACTGACTCCTTCCAAAGTTCTTGTTTTCAGTCTGAAATTTCATGTTGCCTCATTGATGAAGGCTGTATTTTAAGTGGTGTTATCTGTTACTAAGGTGCTTCGACATTATTTGGACAGACTGGGTCTATGGAACGTTGGCATCATCGCTGCGGATGGAAATTGGGACATCTCAAAAGAGATGATAGCTGATCCCTATCTTAATGATGCTATTGAGGTAGTCGGGTAAGTGTGGGAGAAGGGAGACATTTTAAACATTGCTGTTGCTTCCTATTTATAAGTCTCCATCTCCAGTTTCAAGAGTCATATATTCTTATTTCATACTTCCTAGCTGTTTCCATTTTTTCCATCATTTTGTCCAGTGGTGATGGATTATTCTTTCTTGTCTTTCTCCTTTCAGTTTAGTACATGTGTAAGCTGACCTTGTCACTCTTCCATCATTTCTTTAAAGTGTCCATTTAGGAGCTGTGTTTTAGGCTTCTTAGCATTAGCAGGTGACAGGAAACTTCTAACTAATCTGCATGTGCATGTTCCAAGTCAGAAAAACCTTAGGATTGAATTCTTGGTCTGCAACTGGTTTTCATTTCGGTTGAACTTGAACTTTCAGAGTGGAACTTACCGCCGTGGGCTTTTCTGTGGCTGCAGCTGAGATTTTTCTGGTCAGAGCTAGAAGAGCTAAAGCTAGAAGTTTCTTTTTCTTGCTTGTATCTGATAACAGATAATATTACAAATGCATGCACTGACAGTAACGTAGAAGTAACATCAAGCACCCAAAGTTTGTAAACTAATACAGCCTATCTCAATTTTGGCAGCTGCGAATGCCTTCTGTTGGTGTTTCAGCGAATGTCAACTCAACTGTTTGCCTTCACTCTTGTTCCATAATACACTTTATTACTTGATTTTGGCAATTTATTCTGCTGGTCTTGTTCTCTTTCTAATCTCTGGTTTCTCAAAATTATACATAGTTTTTAAAAAATTTCATGTTCCCAGTGGAAATGTTGTGTACAGATACAAATTGTTCACTTGTGTTACATTTGTTAACTTGTTTATCTCTGTTGTTAACCTTACTGCGATAAGAACATTCTTGTGGTCACTCGCGTACTGTTTATCCTCTGTATGTAAGGAAGCATGATATGCTCATCATAGTTTATATGAATGCGTGGTTCAAAGGTTATAGCAGGTCAGTTCAGCAGGGATTCTATAAAGAAACTGCTTTTGTATTTGTTGAGCTTGTAAACACTAATCAACTGAAAGTGGCTGCCTGAGAAATGCCAATTATAGTGTCAGTACTGAGTAACTCATTTGGTTTAAAAAAGACTTAAAAAAAACTTTCTTAGGTTAGGCAAGACTTGCAGTTCAGCAGGTGCATTAGGAAATGTTTTAGTAATGATTTCCAAGACAGTACAGCTTGAAGAATGACTGTGTACAGTTCTTGTTTCTTTAGGAACTTGGCAGAATCAAGGATAGAAGTACTTGTTTATGTTTGTGTCTTTAGAACCACAGACATGTTTTAGTTGTTGTTTAAAATGTAAGTTCTTTTTGTCAGAGGTTTTTCTTCAATGTCATACAGATCTTTCCTCAACTCCCCCTCCACCACTGATCACAAAAAAATGAACAGTTAGGTTTTTTCTGTGCAGTGGTTTTGTTATCTATCAAGAAATTAGGGTTACTACAAAATGAGAACAACATGTTTCTCAATCAATGCTGACTTTAAGGTACTACCTACTCCAGAGAGTTCTGCTGACCTAGTGAAAGATAATAGTATTTAGATGTCTGTCCTTCAAATGCTCAGGTTCAGAAAGTTCATAAACATCTTGTAGTTTAGCCATCAGCCCTGTAACATCTAAGTGGCTAATCTGCAAATAGAGTATACTGCATGAAATGTGATATGCTTTGTCTTAATCTGTACTTTCGTGTCTGTAAGAACAAAATGTTTTTAATTTTTCCTTTTCTTATGTATTTTGGAATTCAGTATGGTAGAAGAAGGTATCCTTTGAAGTCACTTTGTATTTGACAATCTTGTATGTATTGTTTGCTGTAACAGTTGTCCAAGTTGCAAAAACCTGAACTGAAGCATAGTATTTTTTCAGCTAGTGCTGAGGAAGATGCTGCCTTTCCAAATATAAAGTTTTGACAATTTGAAAACCAATTTTTTTATTTGTTCCTTCTCTCTGTTCTTTGCTCTCCTTTTTTTTTCCAAGCTGTTGAGGTACACATTGGATAAGCATGGTCTGGAGCAGGTGAGGATCATAGCCAGCGATAGACTGTGGGAGCCCATTTCCTTTGTCATGATGATTGACTCTGAGCTCCACGGAGTGGTCGATGTGATTGGGTAGGGGGTTCTCTCTGTTCTTCTTTCTTGGTGGTTTGTTTATAGTTTGTCTTCATCTTATTTATAACTAACACAGCCAAAGCTTTACCTCTCTGTACTCTTACCTGCAAGGAAAGGATTGATACTGTAAAACTTTCTTACTAACCCACATCAAATCACACAGCTCTTGTCCCAGTAACAGCCTCAACTTTTCATTAAATCAGGAGTCTTCTATCATGTTGAAGATTCGTGTTGGGAGTGGTTGCGTTTTTGAGGGATTGAAGGTTTTTTGGACAGCACTGTTTATTCTGAGAGTTTTGGTTCCTCTAACTGGTATGCAAAAAGTGCTTTAGCTTTACAACTTAGTACATGGCCTTGTAATTTCCACTGGTTTGTTACTGAAATGTTTGTTATGCAGAAATGAATTTGGGCTGTGATTCTTCTTTGAGTTTCAGTGGTTTGATTCTTAGTTCCCATTTTGCTTTGATGACAAATTTGTATTTGGAAAAGATGCAACCAGCTGACTTGTTTTACTAGTTCTGGGTTTTGTCATAATAATATTTTACTAGTAGACTAAATTTGAGATTGACTACTGACTTATTGGCTGAATGAAAATGTGTATACAAAACATTCATTAACTTTTCTTTTTACAGTTGCTCTAAACTTTAATGACTAGGTGCCATAAACTTGCCTGACCCAATCACATGCTTAAAATGTGTCAGTTCCTTGCTTCAATTTGAGTCTTTTCCATTCATCTTTATATATCTGATCCATAGGAGGTGTAGAAATGAATGCTTTTTCTGCAAATACAGGTAGGCAGTCAGTATCATCAACCTTTGCAATCAGTCTCTCCCCTCATTCTGAACATGAACAGTATCTTGACAGCTTTTCATAGGTGGAGTCTTGGATCATGTCTGGATGAAACTCAGTGGTTTTTACACTGTCTAAATAAGCTGTATTTGCTTAACTCTTCATAAGTCTAAGTTTTACATCCCTACTCTGATTCAATCTTAACATGGAAATTATTACACTCTCTTGTGTATTTCAGCTTTTATTGGGATATTGGCATTTAAACACATTTTCAGGAGCGTAGAAAGACAAATTATTCCTACTTTGCTTTGTTTTTGAAAGCTGTGCACTTTATGCCATTACAAAAACATTTTGCTTGGTACTAAGGCAATACCTAGGTTTCCAAGCCAAAGGGGAAATACACAGTAAACCATACAGGAGAGCAAAATGTTGCTAAAATCCCAATTATCTGTCACATTTCCATTAGTGAAGCTATGTATGAAGGACTGCAGCACTGGGAAATGGCTCATTGTCCACTAGAGGGAAAATACTGGGAAAAAGCCCAACAGCCAGCCTAGAAAAACTGGCATTTCTTGTATTCCTGCCACAAATGTATCAATTGATCAAGTTTGCAGGCTAATAGTAAAGGAAATAGTTTTATTTTAGTGTATGTATTAAGTGTGTTCAATAAATGTGCTAAGTGAGGAGAATCACAATCCTGTTTTCTGCAAGTGGTTTGAAAGGTTTTATTTCAGTCAGCAAACCTTGCACTGCATTTGGTGGGTCAGTGTCTTGATTGAGTATAATCAAAGTCTCCATTTGGTGAAAGGATCTGTCCTCATATTAAGGAAGATCTTGAAAAGAAAATTAACTCTCATTATATGTTTCAAGTATTATCAGTTTATACCTTTGTAATTTCTCTAGTCCAACTAGCATGTTTTTTTGAAACCTGAGTTTATTAATAAAGATGTACAAAATCAGTCAAGTTCATGTTTTGTTCTAAGACATTCATGCAGCTAAATTCTTAGCATAATGCCTAGTGCTATATCATACTGTTGATTTTACATTATTTATGGTTTTGTTTAAGATAGTATGAGTTAACATATATTTTGTCTATTCAGCACATTATGGTAATGACCATCATTAGCTAATTTTCAGGACAGAGATTTGCTTTAGCAAGCTGTGAAAATTGCATTGTATCTGTAATACAATCTAAGTTTATCTATGTGCTATCATGTAGCAGAAGAAATAATCTACTGATGTAAATACAATAAGCTCTAGAATGTTACAGCTCCCCCTTGTTCAATTTTCTTGTATTCCACTTTTGGTATTCCAAAGAAATTTTATTTTTCGTTTTCAGTTTGAAGGAAGTGAATCATTACTACTATATGTACTTCCAAAATTTGACTTTCTCTTTGTACTAAATGCTCTTTCTTTTCAAAATATTGTGTAGGGCTCACTATCCTGGGACAAAAACAGTGCAAAATGCTATATTAACTGGGAAGAAACTGTGGTCGTCAGAAGATTACAGTACTTTCAATGATGATGTTGGTGCAGGATGCTGGGCTCGGATCCTGAACCAAAACTACGTGAATGGAAACATGACCTCGTAAGTGTTGGGCACTGTTGCACGCTTTCACAACTCGAAGTGTAGCAATTATTTAAAGTACTGTATAACACATCCATCTGCTCTGGTGAGAAAACAGCTAAACTGAAAGTGACCCCAATGTGGTCTGAATTCAAATATAGTAAGATAGGAAGTCTGCTGTTCTGACCTCTTTCTGAGGTAGAAGTTCCACAAGTTTCAATGTATTCTTGTTCCTCAGCACTCAGTAGTTTATGCAGTTAATTTTAGATGCCTTTGAGACTGGTGATAATTATTAAAAAGAGAATGTTCTTGAGAAGAGCTAAAAACATTGGAGGAAAATAACAATAAAAGTAATTTATTGTATTTTTCTTAAGGTCTTTATCAGATTGTATATCTTCAGTTAAACAGAGAATTACAGATGTAGTTATCTAGTTTTTCCATACAACTTCTTCCTCAGAATCAATTCTTAAACATGCTGTAGTGTTTTGATAAATTTACTGTTTTCTGCACATTTTCTTTCCAAACTGAAAACTAAAAAAATGTTCTCTCTACTGTGAAATTACATAACTTAGTTTTAGAAAAGAATAGAAATACAGTTCATTTCTGGTGCAACAAATGGTAATCTGAAAGAAAGGGTTTGATTAAAGAAAAGGTAGGCATCAAGACGTAAGCAAAATTGCTCAAATCTTTCAGATTCTTTATAACTTCATTCTGGAAAAATAAAGAGAAATCTTCTAGTCTGTTGCTTCAAGTGGAGTGCTGGAAAAATTACTGATACTTGTAAAGGGAAATTTTTTTAGTCACCTGGTTTCTACAGATATTTTATCTTCTCTGCAAGCTGAAATTTTTGAACAGATGAGTATTTCTTGCTTGAATTCCTGATCATTCTGCTTCCTTCTTAATCCTCATATACTTTAATGTCTTTATTTGGGGTCCTTCTTTTCCCATTGCTTTTCTATTTTTCCAAGTCCTTTCAAATTATATATGCCCCGTTTCTTTCGCAGCCTGACAGCTAGGCATATTTAGAAATTATTGTAGAATATTTCCAAATCCAGGTGTCCAACAGTGAAGTTGTCTTGGCTTCTATACTGAAAACAAAATCTTTCTGACGAAAGGCAGCTTATCTTTCTGCTAAGTTTATTTCCTTTGAAGTTGAATTTCCTACTTTTCTTTCTAAGTTTGAAATCAACAGAACAAGTTTGATGTGAGCAAGCTGAGTTTACAGTTCAAGAGCTGTTTATTTTATGATCACGTTTTTGTAGAATTCCAGGATCTCTTCTGTGTGTATGTATAGTGTGATAAGTCTGTGGCAGTGACTTTAGAATGAGGCCTTTGTACTCACCTGTACACAATAGCAAAACAGATTGACAGCTTTTGCCTTCTGCTTAACTGCTCTGTTAAGCTATATTTCCATATTTAAGGCCCAGAGGTCTTAAGTTTAAAGTCTTTGCAAAATATTTTCAGTGAAGCTCAAATGAAAGTGTGTGAAGTGATTATCCTTGTCAGGATAGAACAACAACTCCTTGAGGATGGCTGGTTAAAGTTGTTTTCTGTTTGTTACTTACATGGATAAAGATAAGATCTTTTTTTAGTGATGGTACTTAACTGCTTCCCTAAAAAACTCCACCCAAAACAGCTACCACCATGCACAGAAATAACCAAGCAATCACAGAGACCTGAACTGAACAACACCCAGCAAAAAGCTGTAGACTTTGCTCACAAACTTTTTTCCCATCAGGATAGGAAAAAATCCCAAACAAATGGAGTCTTTACCCTCAATACATGTTTATTTTAATGTACAACTTTTTGTGGTGTTACATTCAGAGAATTTGCCACCAGTTTTGGAAGAAGTTCTCAACATTGGAAGCTGAATTTGCTTTATTTTCCTCTCCTGTGGGTTTTCTTTTTCCTTTTAGCTAGACAGATATTCCTTCCACCCCCCAAATTATTTTCATTGTATGCTGGAAAAAAAAGGAGAAATGGATTCTTGTATTAAGTTAATTTAATACTGTCTATATGAATGAAGAAAATATTTTTCTTCTAGAACAATCGCATGGAATTTGGTGGCCAGTTATTATGAGGAGTTGCCCTTTGGTCGATGTGGATTAATGACAGCACAGGAGCCATGGAGTGGCCACTATAAAGTTGAATCTCCTATCTGGATTACAGGTGAAAACTTTGCAGTTATAAGTTGGTGATCTGACACCGAACATCACTGTACTTTCCAAGGCCTTTATTTATTTAGTGGTTTTATGTGTATTAGTTTTTGTACCAAATTGAGGTAGATTTCTGGAAAGTTTTGTGAATACATTAAAAAAGAAGAAAATAATGTATTTTCAATAAAAAGCGGAAAGATATAATAGTAAGGGAAATATTTATACTTGATGTTTAGCTGTATCAAAAATGAAAAAGCTACTGCCTTTATAGTTGCTACTATTAAAATATTTAAATCTGGAGTGCCCATAAAGGTTAATGTGCTTTCTTGTTTCCTTTCCCTTTTTTATTTTTAATCTTTGAGTGTCAATCAATTCCATTTGGTACTTCTCAATTTGCAAAAATGGAACAAAGAACCTCTGTATTCTTTTCCTGCTTGACATTCTTGGCTTGGGTAAATCACCATTTCCTTGAGCTTGGGGAAAGGGAAGCATGTTCACGTGGTGTCTGTGGCCACACGGATTCACTGGCTACTCTGTAGTCCTGTGATATTTTACTGCCTTTGCCACAGTTCTGTAGAGCAACTATGCAGTGCCATGAAGGAGGAACCAGACAAATGCTTTAATTTTTGTTCTTCTTCTAGTTACTTATAAATGTAAAAGCATTAAAGGAAAAATGGCTGGGTTTCTCATGTACAGAACAGCTGAGCAGTTGTTCCTGTGTCCATATTGCTCAGGATTTTCATGATCTGGGTCATATTCTTGGATAGTTTTGCTTACTTTCTAAAAATCGTACTTATTTAGTTATTTCTCATGGAGTTGCCCATCTGTGCTTTTGCTGCCCTAAATGTTTCCTTTATTTTAAGATAAAAAAAAAGGGAAAATCTAAACTGTGATGAATATTCAAATTGAATGGACATGATTACCTTATATAGTTTGTACTTAATGACTGAATAATTATATTTACTATAATTTTAACTGTTTTGTCTGCCACAGTGTTGATATTTTTAATTTTGCTGTAGTATAATTCTTTAATCTTTCCTCTTATATAGGTAAATGTTGTTTTGGAAGTTCTATTACTTTCTTCCCCAAATCAGGTTTCAGTTTTGTCAGCATGTATAAGAAAGAAATTTAATTAAGCCTACAAATGGTACCATTTTTATTAAGTCTTAATTATTGTATTCTGATTTTTGTCTCAGCACACACCACACAATTTACTCAACCAGGCTGGTCATACTTGCAAGTGGATGGACACTTAGAAGGAGGTGGCAGCTTTGTAGCTCTGACAGATGGCCTAGGGAACCTTACCATCATAATTGAAACTATGGTATGTTCATCAGCAATTCCAGTGGACTAGAAAAGTAACAGGAAATGTTTTATTATGAAGAACCTGTCTTGATCTATGTTATTCAGTATCTGTGAATGTTCTTTGATACTTGTAGCTTTATTAATGAGTTCACTAGAGGTCATTTTTTCTATCTGAACTTCAAATGCCTAGTTGAGACTTCCTGGAGGCCAATATATATGCCATCTTTATCTTTTGTTACACATTATCTTTAATTGGATGACACCCTGGGAGGAAGTTATATCATGTGCTTTCTTAAAATCTGTATTCGTAATAAAATTATTAAACTACTGTAATTGCAGCTATTAAGATAACAGAGAAACAAATTATTGCTCTTATAATTTCAATTCTATGCTGTTGGTTTTTCATGAATTTTGCCATTTGTTGCATTCTAGTAATGTGTGTCTCTTCTGTTACATTTATTTTTTTTTTTCAGAGTCATAATCACTCTAAATGTATCAGGCCTCCATTGCCAAATTTCAACGTCATACCTCAGAGAGCAACTTTCTACCTCAGAGGGTCATTTGTAAGTAGACCTTGAATACATTTGATCAGCCTTGTAAAATGAATTGTCATTCTTAATCAAATACAGACAAGTCAGTATCACAGGTTAGCAAGAAATTAACAGTCTTCAGTATTGGAGGCTGTTTCATGCCTGGTGAAGTTTTAAGTATTCTGTTTCGGTTTTACCATGAGATGAAATGTCATAACTGAAATTGTAGAATTGCTGCCTCCCAGTCTAATCATCTGTATATTGAAGAAGAAATTTTACAGGAGAGAAATGCAACTGAATTTTTCTTTAGAATTTATTCCAAGTCTGGGTGCTCTGACATGCTGACATAGTTTGTTGGGCCAGCACACCCATGATCTTTTTAGTTATCTGTTCATTTTCAGAATAGCTGTAGTTGATTTTATACTGCAGATTTTGTTGTCACATCCTGTGAAGAGATATTTGAGAATCTCCCAGTTGTTGATTTGTTTATTTTCTTTTTTAATCTTGCTAAAGTAATTTCCCTCTAATGTTTTCACAGTATAAACTAGAGGGAGTCATTGTTAGTTGATTCGGATGATTCCTTCTCAGAAGCTGACATTTACTTATTTGGATTTGATTTTTATTTTTTGGCATCAGTAATGTCCTTTAGGAGGAGATAATTTGGATAATACTTTTGGCAGCAAAATAGTTTACTGAGGAAAAGTAGTTGAGTGTCAATTTGGATACACAGCTCCCTTTTGGGGAAGTATCAGATGGCTTATCCAAACCAAGCTCTAGGTCTCTTGCTTTGTTGTTGATGTTGGTAATTGAAAAGAAATTATGGGGGTTATATATGGTTGATAGAGTATTGCAGAAGGATGGAGAAAAAGCAAAATAATTTGCTCAAAAATTAAAATCATAGAACTAGCAACTAGACTGAAGGCCACATGAAAGTGAAACCAGTGGGATATTTCAGTCCAATTACTTCTTGGAGGAGAGCTTGTATCCAAGGTGTATTGTTGGTGAAATAGAAGCTAAAGATTGTGTCTGTGTTTGCAGTGCTTTCTGTCTTTGTAAGCAACATTAGGGCATGTTGGGACAATGCTTTATTAATGAATAATGTATAAAAATGTAAGGCATATGTAATGATTAGCTGAATAGAGTTGTGGCCTCTAATGTGACCAACGATCAACAGCTTTGAAATAACAAAAATTAGACACTTATAGAGGACTGGTGTTTTTCAAGTTGAATATTCAAGGTTGTTTATTTTGCTGTTGTTGTGTTTTAAACTGTATGGTGTGTTCCATTGTAGTATATGGTGGAAACCCTTCAAGTGTGGCACTCTAGACTTGATTTTGAATCTGGACACTCCAGTCTTTTCCAGAAACTCCGTCCTGTAAAGGTAAGTTGGTAGTTTTGATTACAGTCCCTCTGCAGTTTCAGATGTGTCTTACCTCTCTGGTGAAAGTCCTCAAATTTCACACTTAAGCTGCATGTTTAGGGCATGTTTTAATGCTGTTTGAGTGCAGTTTTACTGGCTATATACAAGATTACCTGGAGGTAATAAAGAATTTGGGGAAAATGAGTTCTGAAAATAGCCCAGAGATATTTAAATGCTGTGGCAAGAAGATGGGATTTTTACCTTAAATCAGAACTTCAGAGGATCTTCTTTACTTCTGGAACTTGGGTATTTTGTCATTTAGTGGGTAACCTTTGCAGCTTGAGCTTTCTTCAATTCCAGGTATGGAAGGGAAGATTTACTTTAGATCTAAATGTGGATGAAGTCTACACTTTAACCACACTCAAGACAGGACGGAAATACAGTTGCCCAGAGCCGCCTCCTCCTCAGCCCTTTCCTTCAAATTACAAAGATGATTTCAATATACGTAAGCCAAAATTCTCTTATCCAAAAACTTAATTCGCACGCAGATATAATTGTAACATAGGAAGATAGTAAGTTATGTTATTTGAATCCTCTACATGATGTAGCCTGAAGATCTATTTTGTTTTTGTTTATTTATATCTGTTTTTCCAACAACTTATACCTGTATGACTGTACACCTTATGTCGCTGTTTGACAGAAAATGATTCACATGAACACAGCTCAATGCGTGATAGGAAAAAGAGAGCGATTTATTCAGTGATTCCAGTATTTATAGATTCTCCACAACGACCAGAGATTGGATAGTTAGGTTACCACCTTCCCAACCACACTGGTCATGAGAAACAGCCATCAAAGACATTTCTTTAATGGAATGTGTAAGCATCTATGTTTATAGTTACTTTCCTGGGAAAATGGCTAGAAACTATGAAAACAAGATCAGAAGGCTTAATTCTTACAGCGACAACCTTACACTTGCAATGAAGTGTATTTAATGTAATATCTTATGTGGTGTTCATGTGTTTGCAAAACCAGTGCTTAAAAACTTCCATTTTGGGGATTGGTTTGATATAGCAAGTCAGAAATCTGGAGAAAATTTTCAGGGGAAATTTTTGAGAACAAGTACACTAAAGAAAAGTAATGTTTTAGAGTTGATGTGTATTTTATTTTCTGAACAGGTAATCCACCTTTCAGTGAAGCCCCAAATTTTGCAGATCAGACAGGTGTATTTGAATACTTTGTAAATGCTTCTGACCCTGGAGATCATGTGTTCACACTCCGCCAGGTGGTGGTTCAGCGGCCCATCACTTGGGTTTCTGATGCAGACCAGACCATCAGTGTCATAGGAAATTTTAAGTGGTATGTAAATACTATTTTGTAGCAGCATTTGGGGAAATGTCTTCCTCACCAGTGTGAGTAATGACCAGTTAATCTGTCTCAAGTCCCATTTCTCTTGGACAGAGGGCTTTTGCTTTTGCCTCCAGATTCTCTGTAGTCATGTAGGAATGATGATTCAAGTACTTCTAAAAGTCATTGAGCCCTGCTCAGGGCCAAAGGTCAACTGTGTCTGTCTAAATGACTCTTAAAGGATGGAGAATCCACCACATTTCTTGGTTGCTTAGCCTAATGCTGCAGTGTCTTAGAACGTTTTTTTTCCTTATGTACTGCTGGGCATATTTGTTCAAGCTAATTTTTTACACTAATGGATCTGAGTTGGCATACTAGAAACACCAATGTGTGCCCTGAGTTTATTTCTTAAACTGGACTAAGAAAAGGATTAATTTTGAATTACATAATTTAGAGTTATTTGTTAGCAGTTTGATCAGTCTCATAACTTTCAGACTATTTAGTTGATAATTCAGATGTATTTGTTGCAGACTGCCATCTTCTGAGCAGTTCCTAGAATTGTATGGATTTGATGCCAATGCTACTTCAAACTTTTATTTCTGGGTGAACGTAACTGGTTTACTCTTTTGATGAAAGTATGGTTACAGTTGCAATTCTTTCTAGGAGATAAAAAATTGCTAGGCACTACAATGATGGTAATTCAGAACCAAGCATCATATTTTAGAATAATGTTTATTTAAAATTAATAAGCATTTGGGAAAGAGCCTGTTAACTAATTATGCTTTTAATAGTAGTAATAATCTTCATACTTAAAGCTTTCTCTTCTGCTTAGAAGCCTAGCCTAAATTGTTTTGATATGTTCTTTAGAATAGCCATTCTGTCAGGTTTTTTTCACTTTAATTAGATCATTGATCTGGCAAATGCTTTTTTAGAACATGTTTCACACTTCTAATTTCAGGCCTGGAGTCATGATTGAATCACTTTGGTCCAAAACCTGGAAAAATAACACCCTCTTGTACTTGGAGGTTGTTCTTCAGTTATCAGATGTTTTCTTTTGCAACCCTCTGTTAAGAAAAATCTCACATTCCCCCTATAATCAACTATCCCTCATTGAGTAAATCATACTCAGTGATTCCTATAACAGCTACATAGGACATATGCTAAAATTACTGTACTGAGATTCCTAAAAACTTCCTATTATTTTATTTTAGTTCTGTTTCTTTGAGTCTTCATCTTGATTTCAAAACCAAGCTTGCTTCCTGAATATTCAGTTTATAATTCAAGTTTTACTGGTCTGTAACTTTTCATAATGCTAGTCCTCAATTTCAGGCCCTTAAGCTTGTTTGCTTCATCCTCAGTTTAAGACTCAACTTGTCCCTGGCAGATATTTTCAACAATGAGCACCTGCTACTGAAATTCCGAGCCAATCTTGCGTTAGATTTCTCTGTGAGATGGTACTTCAGTTGTCAATGGCACTTTATTGTGGTTCAGTTTCAGGATTGTTTAGTTGGTTTTAGTTTTAATTTTAAACTTGTGAATGTGAAAGCTTTTTACTCTCTTATCCTAGATTTGTTAGTGTTTTTCTCTGATGGTTTTATTGAACCTAGGTATATTCTGAAAGCATTACTATGTAATTATTTCTGTATTGCTTTGAGTCTCTTTATAATGGTTTAAGGAAAATGTGGGGGGTCTCTTTTTTGATAAATGGGGAGGCAAGAAAGGAATCCTGTTTGTGTAATGGCTATATTCAAGAATATGGAGCATTACATTAGAATTAAAACTCAGGTCATTCTTACTACTATGTTAGAGGTGAGAAGAAAAGTTGCTAGAATAGATATTCTCTGATTCAGTTATCAGCTGAGCTGCTGTCAAAGAAAGTCTTTTCACATTCTGTAAATAATTCTGGATAGTTATTGCTTAAGTAAGTGCCCTTGTGGCTGTATATGTATTACAAGTGCTTTCAGACATGGGATGTAGATCAATTAATAGAGGGAGAGAATTTTTATGGTTAAGAGCCTTGTAGTGCAACTCTGGGGAGGAGGAAGTTGTGTAAATTTTCTAGGTGCAATTTGATGGTTCTGATATTACTTCACTTTATTCTTCTTTACAGCTCTCACTGCATGCATAATGCAGTGCTTTACTGTTGAGTTGGAGTACAATCTCAGGAAATCAAATAATTTCTGTGTACTGCCTACTCCAAAAAATTGATTCCTTCCTTGTTAAAACACTAAACTTCTCTTACAGGGTAAATATGACAGTCACTTGTGACATCTACATAGAAAAACCTCGTGATGGAGGCGTGTTTATTGCAGGAAGAGTTGACAATGGTGGGATATATGTGCGACGTACCAAAGGAGTTTTCTTCTGGGTTTTTGCAGATGGCACCTACAGAGTCACTGGTGACCTAGGTAAGCAGCTCTTTGCAAAAGTGGATACTGGCATATGAACATGTCATTTTGGTAACTTGGATAAAAATGGGTAACATTCAGATTTTATAGTTCACTTGTCATGACTATGAATTTAACCAGTTGTGTTCTAATGATGGTCACTTTTCATAAGTAGAGAAAGCATCTGGAGGCTACTGGCTGGCCCTTTTCTCAGGCTCAGCTTTCTGGAGTTTTTGGTTTTCCACTAACAAAGTCTGTTTTATACTAGCAGATAGGAGCTATTTTGCTTTTCATAAATACTCTGATACAATATTAATTACAGAAAGATTTGATCTGTATTCTTAAACTACACATAAAAAAAAATAAATCCTGATTGACATGAAATGGCTTTTCTTAGAGAGCAGTTCATCTTACATCTGGCTTAAGTGATGATCATAAGTGGCCTCCTTTTTCCTCAAATTATGCATTCTCCTCTTAGTGTAGCTCAGTGGAGCGAGCACATGTTCTGCTTGTGATGCTAACGTTCTTGTGTGTTTATCTGTAGAGCACTTCACGGGCACATGGAAGAGTGTATGATAATACTTCATCAATAGCTAAAAGTTCTTTTCAATTTGTTTTGGCTTAGTGGTATATTTAGTTGTTTAAATGCATTTCCTGCCATTTCATGAGTATAAATTAAAATTTTCAATAGTTTCTGTTGAGTCAACTGTAACTTCCAGATCTACAGTATATCTGATCATATACTTTTTTTTGTGTGTGTCTGTGTTCCTTTCCACTTTTACCATGGAGAGGTAGCATAAAGAGGGTTTTAAATAGCTTCTCTTAATGTACCAGTGCTCCCTATGGAAACTTTACAGTGTGTAATTCCATAAAAACTTAAGTTTCAGCTGTATGAAAATACATACTTGTGTTTAGGATCGACTCTATTTTTTATTTGTAATAAGACCTAGCAACATTACCTGGTTAGTTTTGCAGGCTGTCAGAAATAAGTTTTCCTGGATGAAATGAGTAAATTTTGATCAACCATCCTGTTATTTCAGGCTGAGACTCTTGTTACACAATATGATAATTTTTTCTGTACAGTTATTTTCAGTCATCTTCATATTTTTCTAGAAGGGAGCCTGAATGTTAAATTATCTTGCAGCAAAAACTGCCTACTGAATAAATGAGGACTTGTAGCACTTAATTTTTATCAGGTCTTCATCTTCCCTCCAGGTGTCATTCACACCCCACTTTTGCTTAGCTTAAATTTTGGGTAGAGATAAGCAACACAACAGTGTGGCATCTCAAACCCTGTGATTTAAAATAGTTTCAAACAATACATAAACAAGAACGAGCAGTGATAGCTACTGTCACACTTTGTGAACCTGTACTCTCCATTGAGTGAATCCTCATCTCATGCCAAATTGCCAAGAGCATTGAGGATTTCAGTGAGAAAACAGTTCTGGCAGAACAAGAGAATGTACTGATAATGCAGAGTCCAGGTTTACATGTTAAGCCTTCCAAATTGGTAAAATGTTAATCCTGAAAACTTCTGAAAAATAGATACTATTTTTCTTTCACTGGCTTGGTATTTATCAGTTTCAGCAAAGGGCTGAAGTTACACTTTGCTAATTTAAACATGTTTTGCAGCTGGAGAGGAAATATTAATGAAAGGACTTGCTGGTGTCCGGGATAATGCATGGCACACACTCACTCTCAACATTCAGGTAAGGACTCAGGCAAAAAGCTAGAAAACCAGTTATGACACTTCCAATCCTAAATGGTTTACACAACACTGTGCTATACTATTGATGATGGCTTTGCATTAGTTTAGCCTATCAAAAATATAAACAATATCTGTTATATTAAACCAATGCTAAAATAACCTTACCAAGTTCTGCTGCCTGTATTTTAAAAGAGATCTTGAGAATTTGTAGAAGGTACAGAAAATAACTGGAAAGCTGAATTGAAAGCTAGAGGTAGAAGGGTGAGAGTCTCATTTAATTTGATGGAAAGATGATGGCCTGGCTTCCTGTTCTTAGGACAGTGAGTAAATTACTAAGGTAGCCTGTGTTACAAATCTGTCTCCCACCAGTTCCCTTTGCAGGCTAAGGCCATGTATGGGGAGCTAGTAAAGGACTGGGAAACTCAGGTAAACTGAGTTCCTTCTCTGCTGTGGTGGAAGAGCACAGGCATTATGTTACTGTATAGGTGGGCTGCACATCATGAGAAGTCTGTCTGCATTTTTTTCCTTCCTTCCCACTCCACCCTTTTTGACCAGAGTGACTTGGGGAGGAAAGTAGCTCCAAACTGTACTTTAAATATCCCTGTGCAATTCGATGGGTGCAAGTACCTAAAAGGCTTTAAATTCCTCTTCTGAATGCCTTTGTCTAATTTAGCCTTTGCAACTGCAACTGGCTTGAAATGTGGGGAAGCTTGAATCCTAGCTGGGGAGATTTATTACAGAAGGTAACGCTTTTAAAGTTATGCACTGAGTCACTCATGTTAAAATGCCACTGAGTATTAGAAGCTGGTTTTTGTCCCTCATACTATCACTTTTGGAGACAAAGGGACACTTGTGTCTAAGGCATTCACCAGAATGGATGTAGTTCAGTTTTGGTTTTGGTACACCTACATTTATGACAGTGCATGCCATCTGTAAAATGGGCCAAGATACTGGGTTACTGAAGATGAACATTAATCACTTAAAACAGTGTTGGGAATTTTAAAATCACAATGCTTCTAACTTCCATCAGTGTTGTTAAAGTATTTTGTACCTCGTATGCCTTTGATGTAATGAGTGAAGTAGAGAGCCATCTTTATAATTCTCACACTGAGTCCTTGAAAGACATTCTTGGAATTTACCTGTAATTGTCTTTCAGATGAAGAAATACAGGTAAACTGAAGTACTTTTTCCTAAATACTGTTTAGTGGAATGCACAGAAGATAAACTGTAATTTTTCCTGAAACTGCTTTTAATTTCTACATCTTGAAGTGGCTTGAGTGATACTTGAAGGTTCTGCTATCTCCCCTTTCTTTTGGCTTAATGACTAAATTACATCTTTCTTTACTTTTGACTTCTGCCTAATTCTGCAGAATCAGTGCCAAGTGTATCACATCACCTTAAGAAAGTTGGGCTGTTTTGAAAGTGCCTGATATAAGGAAGAGGAAAACCAGTTTACCCTTCAGGTTCTACACTGAGTTAGCAAAGCTGTGAGTAGGAGAAGAGGAGCCTTTAATGTATTCACTGTAAAGGCATTAGATCTATTTCAAAGAGCTGATAGACACCAGAGGATTCTATGCAATATTTAGATGCATCTTTGCATGAAAAATGTGTGAAATGTAGTTGAAAGTTGACTTGACAACCTTCTGCTTTGTCTTGTGTCCCATGTGAGCAGGCTCAGTGTATACACAGACCCTGGAAAACAAAGCTAACATTTTCTTTTTTGTAACAGGGCAACTCCGCCTCAGGACTGTTAAATGGTTATCCACTCTGGGAGAATGTCACCATTTCTAAACCACAGAACGGCTGGGCTGCTCTCGGAACTCGCTCGTTTGAGTTGGCACAGTTTGACAACTTCCAGGTTGAAGCTTGCTGAGGTGGCTTTGGCATTTGGAGAACCTGGTTCTCATGTTACTTTGAAAAAGAGCCAAGTCAAACTTGGAGGAGAGCTGACTGCCAAACTGTGATTGATCTCTTGGCAAAGAGTCTGGATTCGGTCCGTGTTATTTGTTAAAGGTTTACTTGAGTAGATATCAACATGATTGTAGCTTTATCCCCTATTGCTGTGGGATTTTTGCCCTTCAGTTTTTAGGGGTAAATTTTAGTTCAAGATAATGACGAAAACAAATTCTTGGATTTAGATATCTTTTAATAACAACATCTTAACTTACCTGCTCACTTCTAAGATAACTTTAGAAGTTAACAGAAGACAGATGCATCTTAAGCTGCATTTTTTAACACTTCCACTATTATGTCCATTGCTTTCACTGTGAAAGAAAAAGTTAAATGCCAGTAAGCCTTATGAGCCAGTGGGCCCCATACTTTTGTAGGTCTATCATTCTCAAATTTCATTTGGATAAAGTACCTAGATTTCCTATAGTAAAAAAAAAAGATGTTTTGTCTGTTTTTTTTGGTGCAGTCTGTGACTAGACATTACAGTACTCCAAGTGCATTTGATTACTTCTTTCAGCTTCCGTTGCCAGCCCTAAAATATATCCTATTTTCAGTGGAATGGAAATGTGCCTTATGACTGATCAGGGAGTGCAGGATGTGGCTTATTTCTAATCTACCTCCTCTTTCCACTGAAAGGGTTGAAATGGATGAAAAGATACCATAACTTACAGTTTGTTGATGATAATATTGTGGGGTTTTTTGCATAGTGCAAAGAGTGAAAACATTGCATCATGGATATTTTCATGTCAGGAAACTGGCCTTTTGTTCCTAGAAACTTGGGCAAACATCTCTCTCTTTTGATGGTTTTAGAGCTTTGAATAGAAAATAATTAAAGCCTAACAATGGTATTTAGTTTATTATATTACTGTGGCACAGAGGAGATGTGGCTACTATCACTTCCTATAAAAGAAATTAAAAAAAAAAACCCAAAAATCAGTCTTGGCCTTTAAGAGTTTGCAACCTGATCATAAGGTGACATGGTGGACACAGAGGGAATGGTTTAGTGTGCCAAGCAGTGGAAATGACACAAGAGTGTCTGTTTTTAAACTTTTCCTAGCCATCATGGAGTGAAGTTCAGAGGATAATTCAGATCCTTGGGAATGGAGGGATTCTGTTTAGCTGTTGCTTCATTTTATTTTTTTCCCAAGTTACTGTGTTATAAAAAAAAAAAAACGATTGAGAATATGAAGTACTGAATGGGTTTTTCCTCACATACATTTGCAGTTCAGTCAGTCCCAGAATTTTTCATGTTTGTTATTGTTCAGTTTGAATGAAGATGATGTTTATTCCCATAATGAAACATGCTTCCTGTGTCCATCTACTTTTCGCATTCACATCCTGTTTAATTGACAAGCAAGTCGTTCCACATACTTGCTAGGGCTCTACTCTAGCTGTATGAGGCCCTTTGTAGCAGGCAACATCTGGGAAAAAAGATTTGCAGTGTACTTTGATTCATAGAGATTATTCTTCTGATCCCCTTTATTTTGAAGGCTGAGTCCAGTAATTGTTAACTTCAGTCTTTGAAGCTGTCATCTTATATAAAGTTAATGTTATACAGATCAATCCTGGAAAATTTTTATAAAGTTGATCTTCCGTTTTCATTTTTAGAGAAGAGTTCTTAAAATTCCATCTCTAGTAAGTAAAAATGTTGTGTCTTTTAGCTGTTATATTGATACTACTTATTCATACTTGGAAATTTCATACATGACAGTAACCTTGGAAAATGGTGTAAACCACTAAACTTTAAAAACTAGCAGAAGGCTTCCAAATGTGAAGTAACTGTTTACTTAAGTGGGTGAAAAGTGAAAGGCAATTTTCCACGTATGGATGCAGATCTATTCATTACTTGCTTGATTTCCTAAGGAATGTCACTGGTCACTCCACATGTGAAGGAATCTAATTTTAGGTCCTCGTATTCAAGTAATATGAGTATAATAATCTGAGAATAAATTTATTTTAGCTGTGAGGATTTTCATTTGGATGCTTCTTGGAGTCTTCCTGGTAGCTTCTGTGGCTGCAAGCAGAGAGATCAGCAATGATGTAGTTATTCCAAAGGAGCTGTCTGTTTTTTTAGCCTTCTAATGCACTAGTGTAATGAACTGTACCATTATATTGTGTACTAAACACAATGTATTTTATCACTGGAAATGTTGATTTTTTTTTTTTTTCCCCTAATCTTAATTTACAGTGTTTGAGGATTAAAGTGTTATGAACAGAGTAAGTGATTTAATGGTGACATAATGTTATTCATCTTTATATGCCTGTAATTCTTCACCCTTCAGTAGACTGTAATATGTTTGGCAATAACAAGCTGTCGGGTTTTTCACTGAGGAGTGGATTTATGTTGTTGATTATAAATGCTAATCATTCCAAATGGACAAATAAAACACTTAAAAATGCTTTATTTGTGTAGAATGCTTCTGTAAAATGGGTCTTGGTTTTCTTCAGCAAGAGAGCTGACAAGTTTTCCATTGTGATTTCTGATAATTATGCTTGGCATTAACTTAATTGAATTGGAAGAGTATAGCTAACCAGTCCTTATTAAAAATACCTCAAAATCCATATGCATTAGGACTTGTACTATTGATAAAATGATTTTCTTATACCATTCAATATACATTTTGCTTCTTTCTGGTTTCTTGATTTGGATATTATTTTTTAATTTAGTTAAGGGAATTAAATTGTATTTCAGGACCAGTGATACAAAACTGTATCACTCATAAAACTAAGGTCTTATGAGATTTAGCTGAAAGCTAGGTTTGGAAACAGTGTTGTAAGGATGTACTTCTGTTGTTTAAAGACCCCTGTATTTTGAATATCCTTTTGAATCTATCTTCAAACACCCTATTTTTGTTTTTTTTTTTAAGCTAAATTTTAGGGTTTGATTTTACAAGGAGAAATTCCATAGAACTAGTTATGTTTCTCAGTCCATCATGCCAGGAGATATGACTTACCCAGGAATTATTGCCTTCCAGTAACCAGGTACGTGCTACCACCTACACAAGCACTGCATCAAAATCAATTCTGTCCCTACTCTGCCACCCTACCGTTTGAGGTTAGACATGGGCAGTTGTTGGGATTTTTTTTGCTCCTGCAAAACACTATGACTCCTTTGCTTTAAAATTACAGGAGACTCTTTAGGCTCCTTTTGCAGCTGCCTCTTTGTATCTGTATCAAAAATAAATATCTACTTCCAGATTTGAGTGGTAGTGGTTTGCTTTTGCCTTGTACAATCAGTTTTATTGCATCGTAACAACAGGTTGTTTTCACTTAATAAATTTTCATTGGTTTACCTTGAGTTTCTATCCAGAGTCCATTTTCTGAAGGGGAGTGGGTATTATGAAATTAACCATCATAATTATAGCTGTTTTTGATGATTTTAGCAGTATGGCCAAAGACGGACAGTGCTTGGGGACTTTATTATCCTCTCTTTGATGTTTTGGTATTTTTGTTTCTTTATTTTTTGTTTGTTTGTGTGGCTTTTGTTTGTTCATTTGTGGTTTTTGGCTTGTGTTTTTTTGTTTGTTTTCGTTTGTTTTTAAACCCTTTGTAAGTACTCCATTCATACAAGTCTAGGACATGCTGGGAGTGGCAGACAGGCAGGTTGTAAAAATCCTCTAGTTTTGAAGACTTCCTAGGCTGGTAGTGGAATCACCAGGTAGCTTTTTTAGAATTCTGAGAGTAATGTGCATTGAAAAGTCAGCATGAGCAAATTCCTCTTGCTGTGCTCCTTCCATTTATGCCCAAGTGTCGCTGAAACAATAAGGGTTGTGTTTCTAGAACTTGTGTTCTAAAAAAAGCCCAAAACGCCCACTAGTAATTGAGCAGAGGAAAATGTGTGCTGCAGCAGTGTTGCCAAGCTTTTTCTGTGTGCCAAGATACTTCTCTGCGGTTTTCATAATGGCTAAGAAAACAACTGTGAAACTCTGCTTTTCCCCTCAAGGAATCATATTTGGATAAGGTTAGAAACAGAGACACAACCCAACACCAGTTTTGTCAGGGGCTCCTGGTACCTTTGCAATGAGTGCATTAAACCTAACTCTTTTATGTACCCCAGGTTAAACCTGGACATGTCTCTGGAAAGCAGAGATGAAAGTATGCTAAAAGTATTTGTTGGAATGTTGACTTTTTAATTTTTTTAATGCTTTTTCTGTTGGTATCAAGTGTACCTGTCTGAGTTTAACTTGACTTAGTGCAGGAAAACAGTAATTTTTGGTTTTGCTGTGCTCACAGATGCATTTCAAAGACAATAGTGTAGTAGAGGGGGGCTCAGTACAGAATTAACTTGAAGATATGTAGGAGGAAACTGAACCTAGTGTGCAATATTATTCTAATTTTATGCAGCCATGGTCTGGGAATCCTTCATGGTCTAAAACAGAGGAGGTAACACCAAAATGACTATTAAAAAAATAAAAAAAAAATCACCAACAAAAAAACCCCAAACTGCACACATGCTCCCAAATAGTATAGGGAAAAGTAAAGAACAATCTGGATTTAACTTGGCATCCTTTGTTCAGTTTCTGCTGGAAAATACAGCTGTCTTCCTTACTCTTTTCCATGGACAATGATTCAGTTAAAAAGTTAAAATGCCTATAGAGAATACAAGACTTCATTGTTGCTAAAAAGCAAATGTTTATCTAATTATAGGCACTGCTGTTTCCCAAAAACAGTATAATCAGAAAAGGTTAGAAAACATGAGAATAGGTTATGCAGCTGAAAGGCATGTCTGTGATGTGTGAATCATTCCTGCTCCAGCTTGCAAATATTCCTTCCCTGTGAGCATAGCTGCAGAGCTCTATGGGAAGGGCAAATATTTCTCTGTTACTGCCACCCCCCTTCCAAGTTTTTTGGAAGTTTTGTGTACATTGGCCAATCTGAGATCACACAGGAGTGACTCTGTAGCATCTTAGTTTGATTATATAGTGTTAACAGAGTCATTTGAAGGAGCAGCTGGCAAGGTCTAGCAGCAAATCCTGTTAAGGATGTCCATATTCCCTTCTGATGTGATTGCTCTTGTAGTGGGAGCAATAAATGGGAGTGTTCTCTGGCAGGAGATCTGGCAGGTTTTGTGCTGAACGGAGGTGCACACAAATGGCTCGGTGCAGAGATCTGTAAAGCTTCACTGGGATGCACAAGGTCTCTGGCATAAGCTGTCTATTTCCTGTTCAGTCTAAGATTGCTGTTTAATGGTAATGATTTTTTTTCTTGCTTTTCTTTCTTATGAGCTCAGCTGATACTTTGTCCTGAATAAATTGTTTTGCCAGCATTATACAAAACGTGCTCCATGCAGGAGGGCAAGCCTGTACCAGAAGGAGGAGGCTGAGAATACTCTGTTGATCATTCAGCCCATCTTGCTAAACAGACTGTACATTTTTAGGGCCTGCCTTAGTAAAGTGCTGAGACAAAAGGCTGAGAGAGCTTCCACTTCTCTTTTGTAAGTGGCTATTCTATGGATTTTGAAACAAACAGCATCATTGCTTTTGTTTGTGATCTGTGTAAGGGATGCAGGGAGATCATTCAGCCTTTCTTCCCAATTCAAGAAAAAAACAAGATTGATACTACAGAATGTATCTTGTATGTATTCACTTGTAGGATGGATTGAGTCCTTCATGAAACACCTGTGACTCTACCTTGAGAGATGAAGTACTTTTGTTAGATGAATGCTTTCATACAGATATGTTAACGGTGAGCACCCACTCCCCAGGCCAGTGGAAGTTTCTCTTATGGTGTTACTTCACATGGGAGACTCATTTCAAATACCATAGTATGACAAAAATATTTTTTCTAAATATTAGTTCTAGTAGATCTCCACAACAAAAATTCCAGCCTCCCCAAATGTAAATACATTCAGTACATTGGTTTCATTCTCCTTTCCTGTTTGCATTTAAAATTGTTATTACTTTGAGATATCTGTTGCCCTTCTCAAGCAAATACTTAGCCACATGAAAATGCAACAATCTTCATCTTTTCAACAATTGAATCTTTTTACCTTTGTATTGCAGCTAAGTATATTTTGTTGTGCTGAATCTGATTATTACCACTTCACTTGATGTTTATAATAAATAAATAAATAAAATTAATCTATGCCAAGATCTGATTCAAGGAAGCATCAGAAGGGCCATGTAGGCATCTAAAATTTCCTGTAGTGTTTTAGCCCCCAGGACACAAGTCACCTTAACTGTATTTTTCATTTCTCCCACACACTCTCCAGCACCATATAGGGTGGCCTCCTGGGTAACATTCTCAATGGTTGAAGGTGGGTTTTTTTCTAGTGTGTAACATAGATGGGTTTTTGATCACTTTTATTATATAATCAGGCGCTGGAATATAATAGTCTGGAGGAGATTCTTTCTTTTCCTTTGACCCACGTTTCTTTGGTATTTATTTATTTTTTATTTTTTCTTCAAGAAGCCTGATGCAGAGAGGGTGCTTGGTTGGTTTTATTACATCAAACCTGATTACAGTAATTCTGTGTTTAGAAATCTCCCTGATGAGCATATACTGCATCCTCAGATGCCTTTGAAGACTTCTGCTGGGTTAGTTATCTGTGCTAAATCATTTCAGAAAGCAGTTTCTCTGAAAAAGTAGCTATTTTCTGCTACAGTAATATTCTGATTCTAAGTGTGGTGGTGTTTTCTGCCCTTTGATCTTTTTGCCTTGCATTTTGTAACTGAAACATCTTTTCCTTCCAATTTCTACCACTTCAAAAGATGGTGGGCTACATTGCGCTTTAATCTGCAAGGACCTTGGCACCATGCAAATATTACCAGGGTCCTCTACTGCAAATGAGAGAAATGTGTGTTGCATGTTGCATTTTTCTGATGCTCTAGAGACTCTCTAGGTTTTCTCTGTTGGCACAGTGCTCTGAAATCAGAATATAATGAGTTTGCATATGAACATGTACTGAGTTTTCAAAATGTACTCTTCTGGTTTTAAGTGATTATGGAACACTGTGTATAGTCCTTTTTAAAAATTCACCGTATTAAAATTCACTATAGTTTAAAATTAAATAATTAATAATTAAATTTAATACAGTTGCCAGAGCTTTAAATGAGTGGTGGATGGAGGTTTGGAATACATTCTAATGTTGTTCCTGGGTTCACTTCACATGCCTCCATTTCCTCATGAGGAAACACACAGGGATACCATGACACTGAGCACCCTTGCTTAGTGGACCTGAAACAGAGCTGCTCCTGTAGCTTCCTTCCTATGAAGACTTAATGCCTTAGTGGGGACGTTGATTGAAAGCTCGGTGTCACCTCCTGTTAAAATTGTGAGGAAATGACTGCCCTGAGAACAAGCCACTGCGGGTGTGCCTCAGCTGTGCGTTACAGGTGGTGGGGAAGGGATGACTTTATTTTCATTTGAATCTGCCACTGAACATGCTGCCTTTTTTACTCGTTGTGTCTGCATAGAACAGGGATAATGCTCTACCTCTAATGATAGTCACAGTATGTGTGGGGATCTCTTCACAGAGTTTTGGGAAGGACTCCATTGATTCAGTGCACATTGGAATCCTGTGGGTTCACAGTCTGGCAGTCTCACAGCAGAGGAAAAACAGGCAAGAGTGGTGGAGTCAGTGAGCTGAAACATAACGTCACTAACAGCTGCCCACTACCTGCAAGGAGATCTTCCGAAAAAGGGAAGGGAACATTCTGTACTTCACAGAGCTGGCTTTCTGAGGAGCCAGTAGAATGGAGATGACTAGGGTTGGAAATAGCTTTGTTTGATACAGAAACACATAGTGGAATGATGTAAAGCTTACATGGTGTCTTCTCAGGGTTGGATCAGTCCCTGTGTATTTAACATGACTTGAAAAGATAGGAGGAGTGTTATTGCATCTGTACAAGCCCGAGTCCATAATATGCTCTCATGTCCAGGCTCTCTCCATTTTTTTAGTGAGAAAAATTATGTAAATTGTACCCAGCAAAAGAGCAGAACGGTAGGAGAGAAAAGCAATGCCAAGTCCACCTTTCTATATGCAGTCACCTTTCCCCAGTGTTGTTTTCCTGAAGCTAATGAGAACTGCTCACATTATTGTGTCAGGAGCCACTTCTCCTCTGGAGACCCAAGTCCCTGTGAAAAGTCTTTCAGTCCTAACCAAAACCAGATAAACAGCATTGCTATTCCGGTTCACTGAGTGTGACTGACACGGTATTTGAAATCACCACTCAGCCCAGACAGTCAGGAGGGGTAGCTCATACTTCAGGCTGCAAAAAAAACCCCACCTCATTACAGAAAGTCTGAACTGTTCTCAGAAAAAAAAAACCCTAAAAAAAAATCTATAGTGGTATCACAAAGATTGGTTTCCGAATGAAAAATTGAGGTTTGACATGAACCTTAGGACTTTTTATCTTTTGTGACAAGTTCGTAAAGCAAAAGAGGCCCTTGCAGTCTGTGCTGGAGGCACTAGATGGCAGCGGAGGCACGGCTAACAAAAGAGCTGTCTTGCTGGCTTTGGGGCCAGCTTCTCCGAGCCATGGAAAACAAGGAATGAAGGCAGCTTTACTTGAGAAGAAAGATAAGGTTGAGACTACGGGCTGCCGTCTGTGCACAAAACTCAAGGCTTCCCTTACAAGGAATGCTAATTCCTCCTTTAATAATTTTGCATCTCCTTAAGGCAGATTAACCTATAAAAACCCAAATGCTTTGTAAAGCATCTATTACCTACAGTGGATTGCCTGGATCAAAACCCTTAAATGAAGAAAAAGCCAATTTCCAATTGCTGCCAGTGGCACAGGTTTTGTGTGAGTCTTGGTAATTTTTAACTTGTGTTCAAGCTAAGAAAGGATCTGCAGTGATTATTTTTAGAGTACAATGAGTTTGGTCTTTACTGCTACAGCCTATATCCTAAAATCTTCCACATGCCACAGCCCCACTATCAGAAGGTTTCCCTGCGCGCTGTGTGCAGCTGCATCTGCTCTGAGACTGACTGGGAGAGCTGTGCTCGTGCACAGGTGGATCACAGGGTGAAACCCCAGACTCGAGCGAAGAAGAATGCTGTGCAGGAGCTTTTTACAGTCTACAGCTGCAAGATGGTTATTTCCCAGCAGTTCGAGGTTTTCTGAGGTGTGGGGCTCATGTTTTCTGCTGAAGTTTTAAAATTTGAAATTGATAGCTTGGGCAGCTGCAAGGGATGGAGACACTGTGAGAAAGAAGCAGCATATTTGTACTGAGAGGAATTGTCATCCAGCTTAGACTTAAGCAAGGCAGTTCTTTACTCAGTGGGGTCTGGAGACAAGGAATAGCAGTACCCCAGTAAACATGTGGAGGTGGGACACAAAAATCACATCTGAAATTGGAACTGACTTTGGGGCGATGGAGAAACAAGAAGTCAACAGTGTGAAAGCAGGGGAGGATGGGTTTGTCCATTATCAAGTGTCTCAGAGCATCATAATCTGAAATATGGGAGAGGTAAATGAGCTGTGATTACAGGGAAAGCAATTCACTCCCTCATGCCAGGTTTTCAAAAGCTTTATGTGCTGTAGGTTAATAGCCAGCTATTTGCTTTCACTCTGGATTAAGCCCCAGGCTTCCTGAGGTGATGTCCTTCCCTGTCCCTCACAGACCGCCACGGTCAGGCAGCTCAGCTCTGCACATCAGTGTGGGCTAGCTCAGCTCAGCCTCTCCAGCAGCACCTTACTCAAGGAAATCCTTAGTTATGGGTTCCCTGGTTTTCTTTCTGTACCTTTTGCATTATCCTAAGAGACTACCTGGATGTATGCAGGGACTAGGAAGCAGAAGGTCTTTATGTAAACTAAAACAAAGATACAAGATCCTGACATGCCTAACATCGAAAAGTACTGCTATGCCTTCTCTTCAGTAAAACAAAATGAGAAGTTTTTCTGATTTTGACAGAGATTATTACAATACCTAGAGGATGTGTGAAACTGGAGTGGGGATTTTCTGTAGCCCTGCTTTTATGTAAGGCATCCATGAGGTTTGATTCTCTTAAAGGGTGGATATACCATTTGTGGGGTGGGGAGAATGCACAAGACAAGGAACTTGGTGCTTATTTCCCTTATGTGGCTAATAAGACCAGTATTTCATGTGAGTTTCTGTGGGAGAATAAGATTGTTTTCTGTGGTAGGGTCAAGACCCTCTGTCTAATGAGAGGTAATGCTTTTTTAAAAACTACAGAAATTTTGATTATTGGTTTATAATCTTAACACTGTCTGTGTATTTTTTGGTCTGTTTTCTTTATGAAATTCCTCTGAGTGCTGGTTATTTTTACAGGCCTTTAGGTGCTCTGTGCTTCTGGATCATGGCTCTTTTCCTTGTTTGCTCTGACAGAAAGTGATCTTCAGGAACATCTCAGGTTTTCATTTTGCTTTTCCTTGCTATAACTTTAGTCTCCTGTGCAAAAGTGAGAAAGAAATGTGGTTACTGAACTTTGACAGGTTTTTCGTTTCACCCACAGCTCTTTGAAGGCAAATCTCTTACCAAAAACGTGCTTGGATAAGTGAAGGATGTCCAAGAAACCAAAAGAGAGATCCCAAGATATCATGTGGCCTGTTGAGGACAGTGGTTATTTGCATCTATCTTTGGAGCAGGTGAATAATAGGGCCCTGTCTCAGCCAGCAGAATAACACCAAGATGACTGTGCTTTGTATAACCAGTGCAGGCATGCAGCTTGGCAGCCTGTTAGCAATGTTTTGAGTAATTTTGAAAAGCTCCTTCTGCATTATTTAGTGAGTGAATTTTTTAAGACAGAGCCTTTAGCTCCTGAGAGAGAAGGAAGAGCCCGGGCGAGGTGCTGCTGTAAATCTGTTCCTGCCAGTTTCTGGTGCTCTCCTGTTGCTGGATTCCCCCCCAGTGATGCAAAACCAGCTGTCTGGGTGTGCTGCCGGTGGGCACTGGGGCTGCCCTGTGCTGTAAGGCAGAGCACAGAGTGGTGGAGTTGAGGAGGAGGAGTTCTAGTGAGAAAACAGGTGCCAGTGCCTCAGAGGGCTGTACACCACGCTCAGCAGAGCACAGGCTTCGCAGGGCTGGATGTGGGAAACACAAGAGCAGAGCTTGTGTCAGCCCCTGGGCCAAGGGAGTGCAGTGGGGTTCCTGGGAATAGCTGGCTGAACAGCCCTCTGCTAGCTGTGGGGTGTTTTGAGTGAGGGAATGGAGCTAACTCCCAGGGGGAGTGAAGGCAGGGGTGACCTTCAGCAGGAGCTGAGGGTAGTGAGCCCTTCTGCAGATTGTTCCATGATTTCTGGTTCGGCTGCATTTGTGCGATCTGCCCTTACAACTCACTTGGGGAAGAATTCAGACTGAGAAGCCATACTAGTTCACAAAAAAATGTGCAAAAGTAAGATAAAAAGTCTGATAATTTTCCAAGATTTTCTTATGCTTGAGGCGCATAAGAACTTAAAAATAGAAATTTTTCATTGTGATTCCGTATTGAATCCATGGGGTGCGTCTGGCACATCTTCCTGTCTTAGGTTCAACCAAAAGCACCAAAATAAGTGCCTTCAGGCATGACTTCCCATCAGTATTTCATGGTAGACATGGACAGCCCTTTGTAATGCTGATTTTAGAAATACATATTACCATTCCAGAGCACAGCAGAGCAGTATTTTTCACACAGAGGAAAGAAGAACTCACAACAGAGCAACACCCAGCCTGGCAGTTGAGTTGGTGGGTCTGGATCTGGACCCTTGTTCTCTGTGCTTTACTCCTGGAAATTAAACTGACAGTCTGTTTTTCCATAATGTTGAGGCTGATTGCTATTTTGGGAGGGGGTACATGAAGCTTGACTCAGGACTCAGCCTCATCTTATGCTAGTTTACAATTGTTGTCAGATGAGTTACGATATTTGAAATGAGCTGTTGTAAAAACATATGTATGTTCTTAGCTGGCAACAAATTTTAGTATTTTAATGATGCTTAAGACAGCTCCAGCACAGAGAAGACACCCTATTAAAAACAGTAAATCAAGCTCTGCAAGCACGATAGCTGAATTAGAGTTTGAGCTATTCTAATGTCTTTGCATTCTGCTTTGTTGCTGATGTGTACACACACAGACATATAAACTGTTTGCAGTTATAGTTTTGCAATTCAGTGTGTTGCTTACAGCAACAATACATTTTAAGCAAACAACACAATATTGGATCAGCTATCACCAATAAAGCTAGTTTTGCTTCATAAAATCCTCAGTACATTCCTTTTTTTCCAAACTGAGTACCTTGTAAGCCACAATTGGAAGAAGCATCTTGTATAAAGACTAAATAATAGCTAATGGATAAATATGTTTCCCATTTACCACTGTCTGATATGGATGAGGGGCTGGGGAGGAAGGTCGAGTAGTATGGGGTAAAAACTCCCATTCTTGGTTCTGCACTGAATGACTGTGGCAGTATCCATATCTTAATAGACTGGACAAAGGAGAAATCTCAGGTACTCTGACATGAGAAGGCATCTTGAACTGTGCTCAACCTTAAATTCTTCTTTTATGGAATAGGAATATTAAACATCAACCCTAGCTCACTCTGACAGATGAGGTTTAATTTATGGGCTCTCTGCTCTCTGTGTCAGAGATCTAAACCCATGTTATCTCAGGCTTCAGAACAAGCTCAGTAGCTACTTCTCCATTTTCAGCTTCTCATACTCTCTCTGCATCTCAAACTACATGTAAACAATGTCCTTCCATCTTTTGCCTTTCAACTACAGAAGGCAACACTGCTTAAAATTCTGGTCTTTCATATTCCATGAGCCCCTGGGAAGTCAATAAATGTCAAAGAAATGTTGAGTTATTTATGTATTTATTAGGTCTATGCTACATTTCTGAGAAGGCCTTGTGGCATTTGGTCATCACATTCTTAGAAGACATGTCACAGGATAACAGTACTGTACATATATCAAAAAAAATTAGATTTTTCCCACACTACAATGAATTTGTGTTGTTCTTGAGACATTACTGGTTGGAAAAGCACTTCCTTCTTCATTATATTTGTTGCCAAATGACTTGCATAGTTCTCCTTTATTTTTTTTTTGTATGCTTTTTTAAGGATTCATAAGCAAATTTAAGTGCAAGAAGGAACCAGGCTGATTTCAGAATTTGTGCATTTCACACAATAATTTTTCTCTGAATCAGTTTCAAGTCATGAGTGCTCTCTCATAGAAAAGGCAAAAAAGAAGAATCTCATCAGGATGATGCTTAAACCTTTTGGTAGGATTCAGGTAAAGATTTATGGCTCTAACATTGGTGATAGCATCTTTCTGGCTGCATGGTTGGTACTCTGTGATGAATTGTAATCCTTCACTTATACAGTTTGGCCAGGCATACTCTGGCACTCAGCTTTGGCTAGTTACAGATATGGTCAGCACTGCCTTCCCCACTGAGTTTGAATCAAGTGGTGCAGACAGCAGCTTTCTCTCTAATCTGGATGTCCCACCCATGGATGTGATAAGCACTCTGTTGTCATACCCCACTGTAGTCCCTCTGAAAAATCATGCAGCATCAACAGCCTTGGAAACAGAAGTTATTTATAGAGACTAGAGACTCCAACCAGAGTGGCAGAGGGTCCTAGGGGTTCCCCTCTCCCCCTCCCCCTGCCCCCCATCCCATAATTTCTGTGTGTCCCTTGTTTTGACTGTGGGATGTATTTTAGAATTCACCTGAATTTGGCTTATGGCTCATCTTTTGATTTGGATGGCAATAGCAAACTAACTCTGTGTCCATTAGTGATGTTACTAATAGAAAGTCAGAACCTGTAGCTCCTGTGGTCTGCACGAAGCTTTCAGAGCAGTGTTACAAGGCAAGGGACTACACAGAAACAGAAATGTGTGGTTTGTGTAAAATAAAAAGCTGCTCTCCAAAGTTTGGCAATGAGCAGAAAGATGTGAGTCACACATAGCATGCTCGTGCTGGACTTGAAGAGATTGACTAAGGACACTGTTGACTAATTCTTTTCCTTTAATGAAAAGCTAATATGTGCTTGTTATTATCCCAGCAGGAAAGACTGCTTTCTAAGTCTTATCTACATTCAGTAAACACCCAATATGTGGCTTATCATCCATAAAGGGACAAAATGTTATGCCTTATGCCTGGATTCAAACCAGTAGTTCATGGGCGTTCGAATACTTCAAATACGTTGTGCTCAGACTACTGAGCCATGTCTTCTGAAATCCATCATCTGCTGCGGTGTGATAGTTAAAGCTGGTAAATGGGTAATGCTTATTTAATGAATTTTAATAACTTGTTTTTATGAGTAATCTGTCAGGAGGCCCCATTCTCTTTATGCATTTGTCCATCGATCTGTTTACGTGAACAGCTTTCGCTCTGTTATTTACAAATTACTCTCAGATTGTGTTGTTCTCCATTTAGAAAGTGCTGACAGTTGAGTGGACAAGATGATGTTTTTGATCAGATAATCAATGTCCAGATCATTTATGGCTGTAAATCAGAGGCCTTCCAAAATGGTCCCACGAATACTACTGGCCAGTGGCATGTGTGGTGACATGTTTTTTCTCCCAAATCGCCCATATACACAAATACATAGTTTATGATTATTTTAAAATAAAAGGAAAATCTGATGCTGTGCTAAAAGTAGAACAATTATCAGCTAATGGTTTATGGTAGTTTGGTATTGTTTTTAAGCTTTCTGGATGTATGTTGGTTACTTTCTAGGCCAATCAGGGACACAAGAACACATGCCCAGGTGATTCTGCAATAAGACATAGTGTAAGTTACATCTGGGACAGCAAGGAAGAGAAATGTAAAAAGGAATAATGGTTACCTCCAAGATATTAAATACAGGCAGATCCACATCTTGATGGCATACTCACTTAGATGGAAACACATTCACCTGAGTGTGCATAAAATATTATTACTTTTTTAATGGGTCAATTTAGCAGTAAGCCCAAGAAATCCAAGGTCAATTATTTGTATTTTTAATTACTGTAGATAATAAATAATATGGCTGCCAATGTCATTGGGGTACCATTTAACTGAGTATGAAGGTGGAGTGCTATAGGACCTTCAAGGAGGTGATAATTTCTGGCGACACAAGACTGCAGTCAACTGGGAAAGGAGTTTATTACTGACAGAATTTTTACTATGCTGGCTGTAAGTTTATTAAGCAGTATACTGCATAATTTCTGTCAGCATATTGTGTCATTTTCTGAGCTATATAATAATATTGCTTTGAACTTCTAAGTGCCTTCCATTTCTGTAGCTTCCTAAAAAGTTATGCCCATCTTAATTGCCATGGCACCTCAGAGAGGCAAAGAAATATTTTCTTCCTCCTGGGAGATCAATACTACTTTTAGCAGTGAAAGTGAAGAGAAATGACAGGCTCAAAATCCAGCTGAAGGTTTGTCAGGACTGGGCTTGCAGAGGAAGCAGCATCTTGTGTCTTAGCTGTTGGATTGACAGGTTTCAAAGCAGCTGGTCTTGGCCACAGACTTTCTGCACAACACTTAAGTAAATTCCTTTTGCTTCACTTTGCAGATGTGGCTGTATTTCCTGCTCCTGGCCTTGGCTTTTGTAGGAATGGGTTCTTTGGGGCAGTATGCTTTCTGGTGTGTGCTTTGCTCAGTGAAATGGCTGGGTTCTTTGAACATTAATCCCTGGAAACACCTCCCCTTGCCCAGAATAACAATGTATATTTACAAGAGTGCCATTTTCATTTCATCAAACTGATGCCTTGCACTTTCGTCTCCTTTAGCTTGTCTATTCTGCCTATTTATCTATTTTTATTCTAAATGGGACTACTGCAAAGCCTGTAGGAATTTTTTGAAATTTTTTTTGACTTTTTATAGCTCTTTTAAAAGCAGTAAATGTGTTTTATATAGACACAGAAGAAAGGGGAAAAAGTCACTGTGACTTGGTGTTTACCCATCAAAACAAGGAATGGAAGTAAATCCCAGGGATAGTTATTCCATTCAATAGTCCTGCTTTTTACAGAGGAGAGAATTCAGCAGCCTTGCAAGGGAGGCTAATCAAAGTGGAAAAAATGAGGGAAGGAGATTAAACTTGAGGATAAAACACCTATATTGATGAGAAATAGGTTAAGTAATGCTCTGGTTTTCAATTATGTTAGAGCAGTAGGTACTGAAGCCTGCTCATTATTTGAGGCTATAAAATGCCACATTTATTGTGTCATTTTTCTTTCAAATATTTTCCTGTTGGGCTTGTAGCTCTCACTACCTGAAATTCCCACTGGCTGTCCCAGAGAATGCTTCTCTTCCCAGCTTTATACTCAGAAATGTCAAATCCACACCTGCTAGCTCTCCCTCTCTTAAAACAGTGCTCATTGCTAACTTTTTTCATATACTCCTTGTGAAGAGAAACATCATGTCCTACTCACCCTCCTGCTGACCATCAAATCTGAGCTGACTCTGTGGGTTCATAGCCAGACAGCCCTCTGGGTCAGTCTGTCCTGGTGTCTTACTCCTCACTGAACTCTCCAGTTCCCTCAAGCTATTATTGACTCAGTTTTTCTCCACACAATGAGCATGTGACAGATCAGTTTTATTTTAGGGCCTGAGCTATTGCTTTATTAATCAAACAGAAAGTATTTGTCTTATATTTATTACTTGTCTAAGTCAATCACCATCAGCCTTCCATCAAATTCTTACCCCAAAATATGCCCAGAATGTCACATTTTTGCTTTGCTAGTCACAAGGTATCAGAACTTCTTTTCCTGCTACTTGGGGGCCTCAAACAAAAGTAAATCTCCTTACTGGCGTCTGCCTCTCTCCCTTTTACAGGTGTGCATCCTTTCTTTGATGTCAAAATATTGTCTTGGGGGTTCATACTTAATTCAGCTATTGAGATGTAAGGATTTAACTGTTGCTTTTTGCAAGTGGTCCCTTGGACTTTCTAAGAGTTTCCATGCAAATGACAATGTGTTTCCACAACAATCTGCATGGCATGCTAACTGCTATACAGGATATGTGTACTGTGTCTTCAGTATATTCCCAGCTCTATTAAGAACCGGTAATCAGTTTCACAGTAAAGATTCATGTTCTTTCTGTTGATATTTTCACTTGTTGTGGGCTATAGACTAGCAGAATATTATCCTTTAGCCTGTAACTGGTGACTTCTGTTTGCTGAATAATAACTGACTGAATTCAGACAACCAGATGAAGTAAAAAGCAAAGAGCTGTGAGCCTTGCATTGCCTCCTTTCTGTGTTACTTGATGGTTTTCCTGGTCTGATAATTATCTAATGCAGTAATAGAGAAAAGGTCAGAGTTATTGTGAGGCTGCTTCTGAACGTAATTTTTCAACTCATTTTTGACATGTCATGTATATAATCACCCAGTGATGAATATTTGCATTTCATTGCCATGATTTAGGAGGGGCTTTTTTTGCCTGTGCTTCAAATTGCTTTCAGTGCTTTCTGCAAAATGTGCTTTGCAGCAATGCAATGTACTTTCTGAGGGCATTTTAGAAATTTGATTTTGTTCTTCCCCTTCACTTCTGGTGTCAGTCTGGTGTAGGGGCAGCACGAAGGAGGTTGGAGAGTAGGGAAGGAATATGTAGAAGATTTGTAACTTAATAAGAATAAAGAATATAGTTCAGTTTATAATATCATCCTGAAAATTACTTCTCTGCAGAGATTCATGTTCAGAGGTTTTTTTAACCTGTGTGCTTATACATGCTCACAGTGAATTACTATTATTAAATCTAAAGAGGAGGGAAGCACTGGGGAGGAAACACAGTGTTTCCCTGACTTTTCCAGATCCCTGCAAATACAAAGAAGCTTGTAGGACCGACAGCACACAGCATGAGAGGTGCTCAGAGGTGTTTGTTTTGATAGTGCTTGCAGTGTTTTTGTCTCAGAAGCAGTGTTAGTATGCAGGGCAAACCATACATCTGGTTTCACTCATCTTGCCTGCGAGCCAGTTCAGTGCCTTGTGGGGAAAGGTTTAGAATAGTGGAGGTGGTAACAGCTTTTATAAGTTAAAGTTAGGGTATAAATGTATCTTCAGGGATATCTGTATGCCAGACATGTGCCACTTTGGATTCAGGCGATGGACTCATTTCCCGAGTGGTGAGCACACACACAGGGCTGTGAAGACATGAAGTGCTGTAGGGGGTTGCATCTTCTTGCAGACAGATCTTATATCATCTGTCTAAAGTGTGGGCACCATTGGTCCCATAATTCAGGAGTTTGGAGCCTTAAACCTGACAGTATTTAAGAGGTGTTTAGACAATACCCTTAATAAGTTACTTTAACTTTTTATCAGCCCTGAATTGGTTAGAGAATTGGACTAGATGATTATTGTAGGTAGCTTCCAAATGAAATATTCTATTGTAATCTGAGGTCCCTTCCAATTGAAACAATCTATTCTAGTCTAGTCTAGTCTAATCTAATCTATTCTATTCTCTCTCTATGGCTCTAAGTAAAATATCTCAGTTTTTTTCTTTAGAGAGTTCTCATGTGGCTCTCTCTCTCCTTCAGATGAATTGTTTTGTGTAATAGGTCAAGAAAAGAGTCCAGAGAGGTTTTTTATGTAGTGTTATATCTATTGACAGTAGAAACAGTTCCCACAATTATAATCTGTAATCTAAGTAGTAAATTTAATCTTTTTTGAGAGCTGTTCTCTTTCCTCAATTTGGAGTGTTTGGTCATCCCAGCCCTAACTGAAGAGGTAAGAGAGTGTCTGCTTATTATTAGTGTAAATTGCATGTTTGCAAAGAAATGTGTGAATGTAATTGAAGAGCAATGAGAATAATCAAAAGCCTAGAGAAACATGGGTTGTGAGAAAAGAAAAATTAATGTGTAGCTGTTTGATTTTCTAATATGTATAAAAGACTACTGTGAGAGGAAGGCAATAATTCATTTTCCATGCCCAGGGCACAAGTAATTATGGCTTTAAACTGCAATTCTGAATCTCTCTGAGCATTCTCCATCGGCTTGTATTTCTTTCAAGTGGCCGATTACTCACCTGCTTGGTATTCTCATAAAAGGTGCTCAGTCCCAGCCACGCAGTGTGGCTCCACCTATGAACTCTGTGCCTCTCAGGCAGGCTGCTGTGGGGCAGCTCTCTGATCCAAGTGCAGGTGGGGAAAAAATCTGGTGCAGGTTGAGCAGGGAGCCCAACAGCAGAGCAGAGGGAGGAATTTGGATCTAGGACTCCATTGTGAGACTGATACAGGAGAGGGCCACATGTGAGCCTGCAAATGAAATCACCATTCAGGGTCCTTTCACCTCTGAGAGCTTGACTTTAGCATCTTTCTCTTTTCCTCTTCATGACCTCACTGATAACCATCATATGTCCCACCCCCAATCATGACACCCTGTTCAGTGGTCTGTAATAGGTCAGAAGGCAGTTGGGCTCTCTGCACTGATAGTTAGCAATATAAATGTTATCTGTGACTGAGGGGAACTTTATATTGTTTTTTAATCTGTTGGACATCCTACTTGGAAGAAGGAATAATTTTTCAGCTGCAGGAAAACCATGGAAAGGAAATCCTTTGTTGTTGTTTGACTGATTTTCACACTGGTAAATGGAAAGAATCAATGGAAGTTACCAGCCTAGGAACATCTATCTTCCCTTTTTCCCACGTGAAAATTCCCAGTCTAAAATGAGATCAACTTTATTGGGAAATGGAACTAGAATTCAGATATTTGCATTAATATGGTGTTCTACTTCATACTCCTTACAAGACTTGTAATCAGAGCTGTCTGGATAATACTGATATCAGTTTAAGTCTTTGAGGACTTTCTCAGTCTGACAGACTACCTGTTGATTCTTGTAATTACATCTCCCATACTTGAAATCCTGGTTTTGAATCTTTTTCTTTTCTAATCAAAAAAGTGGAATTAATTTTGGTTGTGTATTTAGTGGTCCTGCCTGGGGCTACTTCACATTCATCTGGTAACCTTTAGCAACAAATGCTGTGAAGGAAAGGGAACTAAAGATGTGTGATGGCTTCTTTTAGTAACGTCATCCCTAAAACATAGTGTCCTCCATAACAATTATTCCATCTGCTGTATGGAAAATAATCTCTTAGGCTGCATTTCCCTCGTAAGAATGATACAGATGTAGGTAGCACTTCCTTGGCTGAGGATTTGGCTCATATTTCCTCTCCAGTCCCTGGATCTTTCCCCATATGGATCACAATCAGGCATGTCTGGCACTAGAGTATGTCTGCTGCTCTCTCCTTTCTCAGTCAAAGGATTTAGGGAAGAAGAGTGTCTGTTCTAAATTATAATTCTTTTTGCTTTATTCTTGATCTAAAAAGGCAGCTGTAATTCTTCAGAATCCAGCAGGAACTGAAGACTCTTTTTGAGACGGAGAAGAATATCCAGGAAGAATTTAAAGTACAAGGAACTAGGCAGGAGTCTCAGCTCCTTTGTCACACAGTGGGTAGTCAAATTTTTGAACTCACTGTTAGCACTCAGAAGCTGTGTTTGATCTTGCTATGCTGTTATGTGGATTATGCTGCTCACCAAAGTGTGATTGCTGTTGGTTTAATGCTGTAAGTAACCAAAAATCTGATGCAGCCCAATTGCCCACAGCCTTTAGGCAAACTTGCCAGAGTGCAGCTATCGGTGAGCTAGAAGAGAGCATTGCTGAAGGGTCCTGAAAAACAGCCCAGTGGAACTGCAGGCTGAGATTGACTCCAGGCCAGTACTCTGTAGCTTGTGATTCCACTGGAGCTTCTCACTGAGAGATGAAGCTCCAGGCTCAGCTGGAGCAGATCCGAGTTCTGCATACAGGGACTAGAGAAAGCAGATGGGCATTCATCATATCCATAGAACCTTACAAACCCAGCTTTCCAGGATTTGCATATAGCTGATGGATTTGAAGCTTAAACCCAGAAGGATCACAGGGAAAAAAGCCCTTACTTACATGCAGTAATATCTTTCCAACCCTACAGCTTCTAGTGCAACTGCTTCCCTGCTCTATCCTGCCTCTTTTATTTTTTTGGAGGGAAATGGCTCATTTTTCAGTTTGGTGGTAAATAGAGCTGATGACTGAAGCCAAGATGTTTTTAGACAGAATAATAACATTCTAAAAAGAATGATCCACACAAACAACTTTTGTTACTGTAATTCAGAGTCCTGCAGCATGTAAAGAAATAAATTTTGGAATTCCTTTGCAAAGAGACAGACTTTCCAGAAGCCTAACCCAGAACCTGCACCAGTTTTGCTAGATTTTTTTTCAAGATTTACAACAATTTGCTTATCTTTTTTCTGGTTCATCTTTTCCTGTTTTGCATTTGGAAGTAGTCTGTGCTGATGCAGAAAGCACTGAACTGCTGCAAATGGATCCTGATATTTTCATTCTGAGCAGAGGCAGTGAAAGGGGGAAGTCTCATGTAACTCTTCTCTGAAGATCCAGAAAATGCCTCAAAGCCCAGAGACAGACATGAGTAGCCTTACATACTCACACTAGGCACCACCCTGACATGAAGGAAAGCTCTGCAAAGAATTACTGTGATGCTCTTACCACTGTAAGAAGGACTAAAAAGATTTCATCAGAGATTTTGTGGTGCTTTTCAGGCACAGCTCTAGGTATTGAAGAAATGTGTGTCTCTGCTTGTTGTAGGGCTTGAGGAAGTTTAGTGGTTGTGAAGCTGTGAACAACAGCATCTTGACTCTGCACTGCTCTTCCCTCCCTGAATGCTCCACTTAAATTGGAAATAAACTGACCATCAAACCTAATCTTACAAAATCCTGGCAATTCCCACGTAGATACTGAAAGAAAGAGAACCTCTGCTTTACATCCCTGCCTAAAGTAGCCTTAGAGGATCGCTGTCCATTTTAGTATTCGGTTTACTCCTTTTCCATCAATAAAATTGTCCTTGACTATTTTGTGTTTGGATGTACCAAGGCCAAATGAGAATGTACTCTTGGCAATACAGATAAGTAACTTAATTGCATTTCATATATTTACTTCAGACCAACTTCAGTGAAATAAGTGCACAAACAAACCTTTCTGACGTGGGCATGTGTACAAACAACTTTGTGATCAGAAAACACCTGCACACAGAGAGCCAGTGCTCCTTTACACTTACCTAGAGCCACGCAAGCTGTACCAAAAAGGCATAATCATGTTAGACTTTTGGGGTGGAAGTATCCTTTTGAGTTTCACCTCTGCTCCATCTAATTTTCCTGGTCTTCTGCAATCTGTATTATTTTTGTAAGTAAGAGGAAACAATTTGCTTGCTAACATTACGCTGTTTTAAATAGACTTTCAGGTATAGATTTTCCATAAACCTAGAAAGCAGCCAAGCCTATCTGTTGGCTTTTAATTCTGAAATTTATTAGCTCTCCACATCCATTTCGGATACAAGCACAGTCTTTAATTGCTCCATTTTTATTCTCACAGAAGATGCAGTAAATCTTAATGGTTGTGCTTCAAACATTAAGAAGCAATGTAGTGGTTGTAGGAGAAAAGTATTCAAAACACATTAAATTAATCAGTACTTAATAACATTTCATTTTCAAGCTGTTCATCAGAATTTGTTTTGAGTTTGAAAGAGTAAATGTTGCAAGAATTCTATAAAGAGAAATCCAATTGGAACACTTTTCCCCCCCAAACTTAAGATTTCCTTATAACATTTTCCTAACTCCTCCTCCCCTTCTGAGATTTTCAGAACTATGAAAACAATATTTTTTTTGCTTTAATTATAATGCTAGTTGAGAATGTGTTATTTTGGCTACATTACCAGCTCACATACAGCTTGTTTATAGCTCTCTGCAAAGCCATTTTAATAAGGTCAGATTTGCAATTTAAATTAACTTTAATATTTCTTGCAAACTCCAGTTCTGTTTGTTTATGGAAGGGGTAAACATACTGGAAATTTATTGTTTTAAAAATACATTCCTTTGTTTCATTTTCAAATTGGTACATCAGGTAGTAAACAATCTTGACTTTATATATTTTCTTATGTGAAAGGAAGAAAATGATTTCTTTTTCTGCAGGAAGAGAAGAAAAGAATGTGGAAAAGAGAGAAAGAATGAAATCAGTTACTCAAAATGGAAATTTCATCTGAAGAAACAATACACAATGAACAATTTATTTTACAAGTGAAGATCTTTCTCCTCTTACATTTTTTTTTTTTTCTAAGGATTTTTGCTTTAAAGTTTTTTTAAATCATGTGTAAAAACAAATGCCTACATATGAATATCTTAGGACTCTTCACTGGTAATTTTTATTCCCATACTGGCACTGGATCTGAAAATTGGGCAGTTGGTCACGACACTATGATACCTCTTTTTTTTCTTTCAATTTGATGACCTTTTTCTTTCATGAGAAAATTTTCTTTCATCCCTATTTGTATCAACTACAGATACTTTCAAAGCCTAGCATTTTAGCAGCTAATGCTACACTCCTCACAGAAGACTCTATTATAAAGCCTGAACATGAAACACATTCAGTTTTGCAATTTAAAAGATTTGGAAATGAAGAATTGGTTTTTTTTTCCTAGACTTTGATTAGAATATATAACACCTATCACGTGGTAGCCTGCCAACAGGAATGTGAACCTTATCAGATGAATTTCTGATAAAAGGTTTCTGAAACAGTGTGAAATAATTGTATTCATTTTCCACTGCCTTTGTTGACCAGTTAATGTTTGATATTGTCTTATTTCTATGAAAGCTATGCAACTGTTTTGTAGATCCTCTGCATGGTTTGATTCCTGCCACTTTGAGCTAGTGGAGTAACTCTGTTATCCCACTAGTTGTGAGTAATTTTATTTTCTGAGTGCTAAAAAAAAAAGTGAAACATTCTTGGCTGGAAGAGTAGTTTGCAGGCAGACTCCCAGGTCTTCTGTTATAGAATGTCGATGCCTCACACCTGTCTAACGCACCCAAGAGCCTATTCCTTAAGCCAAGAGCCAAAGCTGCTGCAGAATAACTTGTTTACAGATCTGAAATATATTGTGGATAGGTTTGAAGTGACGGTTCTCAGTACCCTGGCAATGGCAAGCAGGCAGGTGTGATAAATGCACCCCTGCTTAGAGAAGTCCTGCCACTGCTGCATTCTGCTGGATCCAGGGTCACTGCATTTTTCCCAGCTCTTTGCATCCCTGCACAGATGTGTAAGTCCCTCCCTCCTTTTCTGCTTCCTCCCTGAAGGAAGGTAGGGGTGACAGTCAGTCTGTGGGCTCAGAAGCCTTTTTTACCTTCACAGCCAGCCAGTGGAGAGGCCATGCAGCACGTGTGAGTTTGTGCCTGCAGACATGGCTTTGCTGAGGAGAGAGGTTGCTAACCAGTCCAGCTATGAAAAATGTGTTGCTTGGATGTTTCAGAACTTCAAGCTTTATGTTGTGGTTTGTTTGTTTGTTCTGCTTGTTGTTTTTTTTGCCAGCCTGCTAGCCATTTTTAAAACAGAGATAAACATAGCCTTCTTGTGAGGCTAAATGCATAAGGGTGTGAAAAACACAGCAATTTTGCAGGCAGGAGTGGGAAACAGAGGGCAAAGCTTGGGAAGCTAAAAGGAAGAAATCGGAAGATGCTAAAGGAGGTGACACAGAGGTTATGTTCAGGATTTATTTCCCTTAAAAGTTATTCTGTTTCGTTGTTTTTAAGAAGATAATTTCATCCTGCTTTGTAGAAATAAAGCTCTTGAGATCATTTGTCTCTAGCAGTAACAACAGAAAGAAATAAAGGAATGGATACAGATTTTCAAGGCAGTGATAGCCTTTGCCCTGCTTTGTTCTGATTTGTCTGGAAATGGCTTGGCAGAAACATGGTTATTGGTGAGGGCAGAGATTTTTCTTGTAGCTATTAAAAATGAAGAATTTTGCTTCATAAAAAGACTGAGCAAGAAGTTTTCATCAAAGTATCTTTTCTTAAACTCAGTGAAAAATTGAAGTTCATAAAAATATATGTGTTTTGACCAACTTCTTTTCTCAAGAAAATTTCTGATCTGAAGTTTGGGTTGGACCTCCACAGAACAGTGAATGACCTGTTATTGATAAAGCAGCTAGTAGCTTGATCTTTAGGACACTGAACTAAACCCTGAAGTTTGCAAAAATCCATGGAGCTGACCTATCCTACGAACAGCTGGATGTTCTGAGGAAGTTCACCGTTTTCCATCCAAAAAGTAAACCCAAGAAATTGTAGAATGCAAACCCTCTCCCCTCCTAAAAGAATTAAAACCCCACAACTTCTCTTGATGTACAAGGAAAATTTCTTTTGAAACCCTGGTTGTTTGACATAGAAGAAATACTGTTTTCTGACCAAACTTTAATATTAGCTGCTTCAAGGAGCTTCCTTCTACTTTTGCAAGAGAGAAAAAATAGATGCATGGGAAAGACTAATTTTCCATCAGACTGTCTGTGTTTCTGATACAAGCAGGAAAAGAAGGTGATTTCTTCCCTGGGGCTTCTCTTGAAGAAATATCACTCTTCTGGTTTTCCCATGCTACACCTGGTGCATCAGAGCTTGCCATGTGTTGCTGCATCTTCTTAGGGTAGCGTGGTAATTTTGTTTCTGGTTGAGTCTATTAATTAATTTCATAATTATACATGCTATGTTTCTTCTCTGCTCCCTGTCTTGCTGTGCATTGCCTACAGCTACAGCACTGAAGTTTTCACCTGGTGGATTCTAACTGTTTGTTGTTGATATCATTGTGGGATATATTTAATAATTTCTTCAGACTTTGTAGGTTGAAGAGAGAGGTTAATCCCATTTAAAATGTAATATCTGTCAAAGCATTTAAAATCCAATTTAACAGCTCCAAAACCTGACTCTTACTGGGTACACAAATAAGAAAAAAGCTATGCTACACAAGATGTCTTGATGAAACATGACCTACACTCCTCTCCACCCTTAATAAGTCAGTGGGAAGAGATAGGTTTGTCCCTGGGATACTGTTACAGTGAAGACATCATTAAGGAGGTAAAATTGCTTCAAACATTGCTGCTGAAGGTTTCTGCAATGTGGAGAAATAAGAAATGGTTGAAATTACTCCTTGGTCAGGCTAAAAATCAAAAAACCCACAGCACAGAATTTCAATCCACATCCAGACTCTTGAAAAATCTTAGGGCAAAAATGTCTATTGGGAGCAGTCTGTTTCTGGGTGTGAGATAACGGCTAAAAATAATTTTCCCATTCTGTTTTTTTTTTTTTGGTTTTTTTTTTTTTAATTAATGCAGTTTTTCTTTTCTGGCTTTCATTTCCTACAGCCTGACCTTCACATAATCACAAGATGGTCAGGATTGGAAGTGACCTTTGGAGATCATCCACTCCACCCCCCAGGCTAAAGCAGGTTCACCTATAGCAGGTTGCACAGAGCTGTGCCCCGACAGGATTTGAATGTGTCCATAGAAGGAGACTCTGCAGCCTCTCTGGGCTACCTGTCCCAGTGCTCAGTCACCCACACACTCAAGATGTTTTTCCTCATATTTAGATAGGACTTCCTGTACCCCTGTTTGTGCCCTTTGCTCCTTGTTCTGTCACTGGGCATCACTGAAAGGAGTCTGCTGGACATCTCCCTTTAAGATATTTATAAACACTCCTAAGGCCCCCCTCAGTCATCTCTCAATCTAAACAGGCCCATCCTCATAAGGGAGAAACTCCAGTCCCTTAATCAGGTTTGTGCCCTTCTGCTGGACCTTCTCCTGTAGTTCCTTGTCTTGTACTGAGGAGCTCAGGACTGGACACAGCACTCTGGACGTGGCCTCACCAGCGCAGAGCAGAGGGGCAGAGTAACTTCCCTTACCCAGCCATGCTTTTCCTAATGCATCCCAGGATACCACTGGGTTCTTGGCTGCAAGGGCACACTGCTGGCTCATGGTTATCTTGTCTAACAACCACTTGTCTTTGCCTGTCTCTCGTCTATGCTGTCAACAAGGAGAACTGAGGCTGATTGGAAATAAAATTATTTTGGAATTTGGAATTCCTGGGAAACTCATGCTCTGGATATATGGTACTTATATGGTACATTTCTCCCTTCTGAGAAATGTACCATATAGTAGAGGACCTAGTCTAGTTGAGGACCAAGACCTTTCATGATTTTCTTTGCATCTGCCCTGTTTAGATTTTGATGCTTTGTTAACATTAAAATCTCCTGTTTTTATCAACTTCTGAGTCTGTTGATGACTTTAATCTGAACTTGGACTTAAAATTAAGTTTGGAGGGTCGTATTTTCAAAATGAAATGTGCTGGAAAAATTTCAAGAGTGTGTTCCTCCCTTGATTCAGAGAGATGAACTATCATCACATGCCAGTGAGAATTCTCAATGACTGTGTGTATTACATCTTCTTTTCTTTCTGCTAATAAATTGAGCACTCAGGAATGGCTACTGTTGAGGGCAGAGTGCCAATCTTGATCAACCAGTAAAGCCATTCACCTGAGGAAATGTCGTATTTCAATGAAGATAATAACCCATCTGTTCGGTTATCCATTATTGCTCATATTTTTTCATCTCACTTCTCACAAAGGATGAGGGATGTAGGCTTTTCAATCCATTTGCTGCTGCTTCTTCTCCCCTTCCACTAATATATTACTAGTACTAATTCTTTTTATGTGATTCTTCTGCCTTACGAGATAGGAAGACTGAGTGATATTGGTTGGCTGTATAACAGCTGTAGAGGTTGCATGGAGAAAACATCTTTGTTGTTTGACTGTGAAAAAAACATGAGTTTTCCACATTTTGAAATGTATAGTACAACCATATTTAATAATCCCTACAGAGATAATTATCAGGCTGAAGAGTGAAAGGAAAGGAAACAAATGGTCATGACCTCTGCAATAGCTGTGGAGCAGGAGCAGGGGTTGATGTGAACCACCTCTTCTTGCACTGAAATGCACTCTCCAAACCCTGCTTGCAAGAAGAACTTAGGGGAAGTTTTAATTCATCTCAGGTTGGAGCCTCTTTTTAGGCCTGTGTCCCAGTGATAAGAGCACTAGGTGTAGAGTAAGGAATCTGGTATTCTTGGCTCTGCCACTGACTTTCTACATCACCTTACTTGATTTATTTAACCTCTACATCTTAAATTGTCATCAAAATGAAGATAATTTTACCCACTTTACATGGATGTTGAGATTTATATTTTGTTGGTTTTTTTTTTTTAATGACAGTACTGTGTGATCTCTAATGACCAGGCCACATGTCATTACGCTCTTGGACTCTATTTCATGAGTTTTCAGTGATAAAAGCTATTGTACTTAGCCTTAAACTGTTGGATATTCTGGCCTTCCTTTCCCAGAGACATTTATTCATTTGCTATTCATCCCCCTGTCATAGTGCTGCAGCAGTACACAAAGATCAGTCACTGCAATGTAACATATGCCAGCTCCAAAAGGACTTGAGCCAACAGCACTCAGAATAAGTGAGTTTCTTAATGTAACACACAGCTGATAAAAAGAGAAAGATAAATGGAGCCCATAATTCATTCACTGCTTGTACTTTCTGGTAGTGAGACATATCAGCTTGCTGAGTAGGATTTTAAATGCAACCCCCTTACTATTTGTCATTAAACTCCCACCACCCCCCAAACCAGTTATATAAAATGAAGTGAAAGCAACCTTTAAAAATGAAGTGTAACCAAGCACTACAGTTAAATGAGATCACTTTCCTTTTAGGTTTGTTATTTTCAATCAGACCTTATTTAATGAGAAATGAAATGAAATTAAAAAAATTCTCTGGTGCAGTAAAAATATAAATGTAAAATGCTGTTAATGCTCTTTCACTACACAGTGGCTATCATCATAGCTGTCATTGGGGTTGTTAAAAAACTGATTAGATGAAGCATTGTATCCAGAAAGCCTATGCACACGTTAATGGATTTTTGTGCATTCTGTGGTTAACCAATTAAAATTCACCTAAGTACTGTGGGTTTGAAAGTCCGATAGAAGCACAGAATTTATTGATTTCCTGTTTCAATCCAGATTGTCTACCGTGAGACAGAGCAGAGGGAAAAGCTGAGTTACGGGTTACGTGGAAAACTGGTGATGGGACTGCAAATGCAAATAATTGAGTAAGATGCAGCTATGCATAGACAAAGATGCGTGGGGAAAAGGGCAATATGTTGAGAGATACTTCCACTATCTTCTACAAACTGCTCTTGAAAACTTTTTTGCTCTTGAAAAGCCTTATTTTTCTGCTCTAACACAGAATGTTGCCATCATGAGGGAAAGAAGACAGACAGACACTGATCTTTTCTCTCTGGTGAGCAGCGACAGAACCCGAGGGAATGGCCTGAAGTGGTACCAGGGGAAGTTCAGGTTGGATACTTGAAAAAGGTTCTGCACCCAGAGAGTGGCTGGGCACCAAAAAGGCTCCCCAGGGCAGTGATCACAGCACCAGCCTGGCAGAGTTCAAGAGACATTTGGACAATGCTCTTGGACACATGCTGTGACTCTTGGGGATGGTGCTGTGCAGGGCCAGGAGAGGGACTCAGTGATCCTTGAGGGTCCCTTCCAGCTCAGATGATTCTGTGATTCTTCTGTTAATTTAAGAAATGTGCTATTGTCTGACTTCACAGATTTTGGGAACCTCATGTTATTTAGTAAATCCATGAAGAGTGTGAGAGGTTTGCATGACGTCAGAAGTGCCCTTTCTCTGCCTATGATATCATCAAATAGGAACAAACATTATACAGGCCCAGTAAGCTGCAAGCATCTGGGAAATGTCATGTAGCAGATTATTTTTCATTTACACTTTCACCTATATAGTACAATATTAGGGGTACGCATTTATGAATACTGAGGCTTAAACTGGGAGAGAGATATATTTTATAAGGTGAAAAAAATATAAAAAATGAAGGACATTTCTACTCCTGCCCATAGACATGTCCTTTTATGGAGTTATTCTGTAAGACTGTGGTTTTTTTTAAGAAGTATTTTGCATAAAAGAACCTTATAACTGATCTTAGTGCAGCACCATAAGAGAGAAGACAGCATTTGATTAAACTTCATTTATATTAAAAATTAATAATTTTTTAAGGCCAGGATCATCAAATTTGATTTATAGCAGGCCATCAAATTTTAGTCAGTAATTTCTATTTTAAGGCTGATACCTACATTTAAACTAGAGGCAGTCTTAATTTAAAGCAAACACATGATGGAGGTGCTAATACTGAAGATATTTCCGCATTGAAACTGAAGTTTGAAAAAGCAGTTGAAGCAGTTCTGTTGACAACAGCGTGGTTTGATGGGTTCATGACTGACACAGCTGGTAAGAGAAAGCTTTGGGTTAGCAGTGGTCACCCTGCCTGATGCATGGCTTACATTATATGTGTGTGTGTGGACTCGCTGTGACCCCACTTTGCTGCCAGCCAAGCATGTTTGCCATTTGCTGAACTCCTGGAGCTAAAGGTGCTATAAACACTTAGTTCCAGAGCTGATGAATATGCATGTATGAATGCACGAAACATGGTGGGTCAAAGAATGTTGAAGGTCTTACTAAAAGGTAAACCTTCTTTCTAGAACAGATTTCTACCAGCAGATTAATGAATTTAGTGTTAATTTTGTGCTTAAATCTGTCTTCACAAGCCATTTCCTTTAAGGGTTAATGCTTGTGTCTCATTGCGTGTAATAATAGTTTTCTTAGGACAGTTGACCTACTGTTGGCACAGTTCTGAAGGTGTTTATACCATTGTGTTATCCAAATCAAACTTAGGTAGTGTTTGAAAGATTGCTTTGGGAAGATGGATAATTTTTTATCAAAAAATCTCACAAAATCCCATATCTCTTTGTGGCTTATACAAAGCCTTGATGGTTAAGATGTAGTTCAGGCTAGGAGATTTTGTTCATTTTTTATGATTGACTGCTGCTTTCTCTCTGATATTTAGGATCTTCACATGCCAGCCACTTCAGCTGTGATCTGCAGAGGTTCACTCTATTGAGCACACCTGCACATACCAAGCTGTATCAAAACACTTTTATTTATCATATTATTTAATATATGTGTTGGTTGGGAAGAAGAAGGAACTCTTCTTTCCCTGCTTTTTTTTTTTTTTTCTGAAATATGGTGATCACACAGTTCTCCTACCAACTGTTTCATTTCTCTCTTCTTTATTTCCTGGCAGGATAAACTAGTGCTTTGAGGACCAGGCTGACAAATAAGTAGTATATATAGTAGCATATATTTGTAGCATATACTGCTACTATATAAGTAGCAGTAACTAGGAAGGCATTGAGGAAATTCACTGTTACCATTATGTGACTGTAAGGAGGTTTGAAAGCTCTTGGAGATACTTGGTGTAGAATTCTCACTTTCATTTGCAAAAATGCAACAGATTGTCAAATATAGAGGAGATTGCCTGCTAGGAATTCAGAGAAATTAGAACTCCTAGATTTTTTCATATTTAGTAGAGGAAGCATCTGTTCATGTGTTCATATGCCATGTACAGTTTTGATGGCTGCATCATATGTGCAAGGGCCTTCTACCCTCTTTACTGCTTTTTCTCTCCAGTAAATTTGACTAGTATGGTCATGACAAAGTGGGGTATAATTCTGAAATGTTGATTTTTTTGTTTCCATCTGTTCAGATATTCCTAGACACCTGAGATATGTTTCATTATCTGAATTCCACATTAAGGACCTAATTCAATTGTAATGTCTATTTTGTTATAGACAAAAAGCCCTTTGCCTTCACAAATAGCATATTTTACATGAGTGAAGGCGAGAAGACAGGTTTTCTAAATCTAGTCAGAAATGTTTTTTGTTTAGACACTGATTGGACACTTTCAGTGAGTGAAACACAAGGAATTAGAGTGTTATAGCTGTGTGAAGAATCCGTGTTAATAAATTCAGTGGGTGTCATCCACCCACAGTCTGTGGAGATAAATCCAGCTTTCTAACTTTACAGAAACTTCCCAAGCAAGGCATATCTCTATGGCTAACCAAAGCAACACAATGATTGAAACAGGACAGAATGATTTTCTATTTCTTCCTTCCCCATCTCTCATAGAAGAGGTGCACTGCTCTATAAGTTACTGAATTAGAGGATAACTGTTCTTGAGAGTTATATCAAAGACTGTCAGAGCAGTTCCACTAATGACAATAGCTATCTGAGGGAATATTGTAGCCAGGGCATCATCATGTCAATAATGAGGTAGTCTGAAGTACTTTTAAATGATATTTCTGCTGACTCTAGTTGAAAATCCATGTCATGTAATAGAGCTGTAAGTGCTATTCTAAAGGTTCTTGTCAAGACAGTGTTCTCTGAAAGTGAGCAAATCATCCTGAAGGGTGCTCTACTAAATGGATTTATAATGTATTGTTGTCTTAATGTGCATGTCTTCTGACTAACACATTCTGATCTGATTAAGTGCTGATTTTCACTTGCTTTTAAATTACAGGGCAATGATGGCTCTGTGGAATAAGATTTCTGTGACTTGTTCAAGAATGTCAGTGAAGGAGCACTACAATTTTAAAGATCTCTGTCTTGGTAGACCTTGTTGGCAGAAAGTTTCTTCAAGTAAAACCCCTTTTGCTAATTTTTCACTTATTACACTGCTTTCAAGGCAGATCTTCTGAAGTCAATGCAAAATATTCTATTGATGGTAATGGGTTAAGTCTCAGGTATGGTATGGGGCAATGGATTATCATTACAAGAGGAAGTAAGATTGATTTACCTGTGAAGCTGTTTGTGAGCTCATCTTCTTCCCAAACTCCAGGTCTTGCTCCACTCTGTAGTACCATCATGGATGTTTTTCTTTGCTGCATGGTTAAACTCTTATTATACTTAGAAAAAAATCTCCTTGATATGGCTTTTGGCAAGCTATAGAGGGTTCTCATATACAACTACTGATTACAAATTTTTCAGTCAGAAAAAGGACACTCCAGATGGCACCTTTTTGTGTGTAAAGAGTACAATATGCTTTTTGATTGTATGGAAGTGTACTCTTCTGCCTTTGTTTTTATATAGCATTACGTGCCATTTTTTGCATAATCCTGAAGTTTGTTCAAATGCTGCTCTACCAATTCTAGCAATGGAATAACTATTTTTTTGTTAGTTTTTAAACTACAGCTCCTTTTAAAATTAACCATTCTTTTCATAGATAATCTTTAATTTATTTCTAAAAGAGGAGTAATTCATTAATTAATTTCCTGAGAACCTACAACTGGTCAGCCTCACCTCTGTGCCTGGGAAAATCATGGAACAGATCCTCCAGTGAGCTGTGTTAAAGCACATGGAGGACAGGGACATGATTTAAGACAGTCAGCACAGCTTCACTGAGGGAAAGTCCTGTGCAGCCAAGGGTGATCTCTGGTATCAGCACAGGCTGGGGATGAACAGATCAGAGCAGCCCTGCTGAGAAGGACTTTGGGGTGCTGGTGGATGAGAGATTGGACATGACCCAGCAATGTGCACTCACAGCCCAGAGAGCCAAACATGTCCTGGGCTGCATCCAAAGCAGTGTGGGCAGCAGGACGAGGCCCCTCTACTCTGCTCTGGTGAAACACTACCTTCAGTGCTGCATCCAGCTCTGGGGTCCTCAGCAGAGAAGGATATGGATCTGTTGGAAGGAGTCCTGAGGAGGGACACCAAGTTGATCAGAGCAGCTCTCCCGTGAGGAAAGGATGACAGAATTGGGTTTGTTCATCCAGGAGAAGGCTTCTGGACGACCTAAGTATGGCCTTCCAGTACCTGAAGGGAGCTTACAAGACAGATTAAGACTTTTTACAGGGCCATGTAGTGAGAGAACACAGGGCAAAGGCTTCAAACTGAAAGAGTGTGGGTTTAGATTAGTTTTTAGGAAGAAATTCTAATTCTTGTGGGTGGTGAGGCACAGGAACAGGTTGCCCAGAGAAGCTGTGAATATCCCATCCCTGGCAGTGATCAAGGTCAAATTTGCTGGAATCTGAGCAGCCTGGTCTAGTGCCAGGAGGGTTGGAACCAGATAATCTTTAAGGGCCCTTCCAACCCAAATCATTCTATGATTCTATGATTTATACATAATCCTGTAATGTGAAGCCTTATTATTATCCCCTTTTCACAGATGAAGTGGTTCACAGTGAAGGAGAGATACACTGAAATTTTGGTCAAAGTACATGTTAATTTGTGTGTGTCATTTCAGAAACTCAAGGCTTGTTTTCTCAAGGAGAGGAAGAGAGGTCACGGTGAGAAATGACCTGTTGGCCATTGTGCCTCATCCCCTTTCATAGGCTGGAGTGGCAAATCCATGGCAGGCAGAGAAGGGCTCTGCCAGAGCAACCTTGATTTCAATAGCTTTAGCAAGAGACAACATCTCTTCCAGCATTCTGTGCCTGATAGCACTTTCAGTTCTGTCACAATTTTGACAAGACCTCTTACACACCATGACCCACAGAGATCCTATTCCTGCATAGAATTTATTTTTGAGAAACCAATGAGGTAGATACAGTCCTGTAGACAAAAGCCCTTCTACATGAAAGTCAGTAGTAATACCAACAGAAATGCTGAGTTCAGATTCAAAAGGCAAAAAGGTCCTCTGTTTGGCAGACAGAGTAGCTGTGAAGCAAAGGGTGTACAACAATACTGTAACAAATCCTTTCTCATTCTTTCTACTGTTGCAAAACCTGTGTTTTGGGAAACTGTTGATTCAGCAGCATTTTCCATCTGCATGTTGTGGCTTCAGGTACCTTTTTCCTTACTGCTATTTCTGTTTCTTGTGCCAGTCAAGTTTGTTTTTACATTTAGCCTAGGCTGGGTGCAATAGTGCATGTGGTCACTGCCTCATGTGACCCACTGGGAATGCAGGAGTGTGCAAGTGTGTCTGTCTGTCTGTCTGTGTGTCTGTGTGTGTAGGGGCAGGTCTGCAGCTGACCTCATGGATAAATCTGACCAGTGATTGTGTTGCTGGACTATGATTTCCCAGTCATCTGAACTATGAGTGTGTTGCTAGTGCCATACACTTCCTAAAACTAGAAACACCTTGAGGTTCTCTGCTTGGGAACACAGGGCAAGACACCAGAAGGATCAAGAGGTGGACACTGTAATGCTGAAGGAGTTATTTTGATCTTCAGTTCTGCCTTGCAGATCCAGCATTGTTTTTGTTCTCTTTTTGCTTCCTCAGTCTGTGTCAAGAGAATACTCTAGTGTCTGCCTTAGAAAACACCCTCAAGGACACCTTCATCTACATTTCCATAACTTACCAAAAGCAAATGACCAGAAGTCCCAAAGCCCACTTACTGCTTTCTTTAATGCTTTGGAAACATAACTGCAACTTTTTTGATCATTTATTTAAAATGTGCCTGTGAGTTAAATAGAGCAACAGCCCAGGAAAAGAATAGAGAAGCAGTTGTTCAAACTTCCTTGAAACAGTATTTTGTGCCTGAGCTTGACAGGACCTCCTTTAGGGATGAAAGCTTAGAGGAGGAAAGGATTGGTGTGACATAACAAAAAGGGACTTGAATACACCCTGTGCCTATGCAACATCTACAAAATGCCTCCCTGCTAAGAAAAGCTTGCAGTTGTAATAAGGAGACTGGAAATAACCAGGATGATCTCCTTTGATTATCTGCCAGGACAAAAGAACATGCCATTCCCATGGGGCTTGGCTGGCTCTGTAGATGGGCTTTTGTCTGCTTGTCTCTGTGCATGTGTACTGAGGCTCTTTTGGCTCTGTTAAAGTAGTGGAAATTAGGGACTTGATTACCAAATGGCTCTGAAGTCCTGGAGACTGTCAGTAATTCTATTTCATGTTGTGATTTTCACTACTGTCAGAGAGGACTCAGCAGAGGTGAGTCTGCAGTGAAGAGTTTTAGGGTTTTGCTTGTCTTGACTCCATTTGAAGTCCTGCAGCACACAGGACAGGTTCTTACAGGGTTTTAGAGGGTGAGAACCCCAGGATCGTAATAGGTTTTAGATTCAAGTCAGATGTGAAAATTCGTATTTGCTCTACAGGAAAAAGTTTAGGATCCAGTTTAATCATGAAGCAGGTTGAAAATTTAATTGGAAGTTTTTTGCTTCCAGGAAAAAGGAAAATGTAAACAAGTCAAAGCTCAGATTTCACTTAAAATCATGTGACCAGGCTTGCATTTTGAGCTATTATACCTTGGATATATCAGGGCTTCCTAGCATGATATTGCCGCTATTTAAATATGGTAAATGTCTTGAAGTCAGACCATAGATTCCTTTTGTTCATCCCAAAAACCTCTTAAGATGCTGAAGTCTCACTTAAATTAAATTTACGTCTTAAGCATGTTTATAAGATGCAGCAGAATCTCACAGAAATACAATCTGCAGATCCCTCTGTCCTTGCTTTTGTCTTGTTGCCTCCTTGCCATCTCCTACCACAGGGCACCACATAATGTCTGACCCCTGAGCTAGGATGCAGATAAAAATTTCTGGAGTGACATATTCTATGATCTGCCCTGGCCCTTGAAGCAAATTAAGTGCTGGGCACTCATTCCAGTTTCCCAGCAAAAGGTTTTGCAGAAATAATGTTTTCTACTGAAAAAACATTTTGACAGCAATGTCCCAAAGAGCCTCAGCAACCAGCTTTTTGTGCAGGAAAATGAAGTTAATAACAGGGAAAAGCTTATCTAACAAGCAGGAGAAAGAACTGTAAGCAGTGTGTCTCAGGACAGACTGCCAAGTATTGATTGTTCAGGATAAGAAACAAATAATAATAATCTGTTAGTCACAAGTGGAATAGATAGAATGCTCTGTTTCTGTAAGCATGTCTCCTGGAGCTGAGACATAAAGCAGAGAAACTTTACAAGTGTCTGTCAAATCAGCTCAACTGAAATAAGATGTATCTCCTGATAGCAGCAGCAGGCTGTCAGCTGTGTGACATCTGAATAAAATGCTATTTTCCAAAGATTTCTTCAAGAACAGAAACATAAAAGCAAAAGAGACGAATACAAAAAAAAATCCTCCACACAATCTTTTTATTTCCGGTGCCTGAATTTTAAGTGAGAAACACTGCTACTACTTCTAAACAGATATACTTCTCTGTTTGATGTCTCTTAGAATCACTGAATTTGTCATCAGTTTCTTTGCAAGATGACCAAGGCCAACAGAAAAGGCTGGGCACTATTCTCTGCTCTTGGGTAGTTGTCCTTTTTCTGGCTCGTCTGCAGCATGGGGAAAGATTAAACTAGGAACAGCCTAAGCCCTGGAAGGAGTGCAAAGCTGACCTCATTTCTGCAAAATTTATTTTTCACTAGACCTCCAAGGGGGTTAAGAGGATGCATAAATTACAAAGTTGTTGGCTCCCATGTGAGGAAATACTGGAAGAACAGCAACGTGTGGGATCATAACTCACACTTCCCCTGCTCTGTTTCTATAACCAGGCTCTTTTTTAGACATTCTCTCTGATCTTTTTCCCTACCTCCTCATCTAGTTGCTGTTTCTCTGCCTGTGGCCTACTGTTGCAGACTCTCCCCAGTGACATTTTTCAGTCCCAGGCTTCAAACTCCTGGTGCAGTTTCCACCCTTTCCACGAGCTTCCTGTTTTGTAATCGCCAATCACCTAATGTATACCAGAAATCCAGGTTAAATATCTAGTTTCTCTTCCTTGTTGTCACTCATGGTGATCTCCTCACCCAGTCTTTCCTAGAGACTTCTTTCTCATGCACTTTGCACTCCTTGTCCTCTGCTCCACTCTCTGGTTCCTGTGCTGGATGCTGAGAGGTGTCCATCCCATCCATCCCATGTGGATAATGGGTTGTAGCACTGCTCATGGAGAACCACTTCCAGAACTTCTGTCACATGTGCTGCAAGTGAACAGGATGATCTTGCTCCACCTCCTCCGCTTCTTCCTTCCAGGTACAGATGTGCACATTTAGAGCTGTTCCTGAGGAACGCCTTTCCATATCAAATGCAGTTTGATCACTTCAAAAAGCCTTTTTCCCAATTTTGTCAGCCTGCCTGTTAGTCTAGACAGACTGTCAGGCCATAGAATAGGGCAATACTGCTTCCCACACCCGAGCTGGGTTGTTGAGGGCTAGCTCAGCTATGGCCACCAGGGGATTTATTCAGACCACAACACCAACTCTGCCTTCTGGTCTGGGAAATATGTTTTCTATCCATTATAGCTGAAAAGGGCATCTACAGCATAGCTGAGACTATCTGGTTTAGTCTCTATATTACCCCAGACCAATAGCTGGGGGACCAATTTTCCTTATTTCAGCATTTCAGGAAGGCAAGAAATCCCTCCTCTTTTTTTGCCTTTTTCTCCAGAGCTTATTATATTAAGCAGGACCTGTGTTTTGCTCTTACAGCTGTAAGTGCTGTTTATGGTGATTGTAGGCAAATTTCTCAATGACCAGGTTAATCTCTCATCTTCTGAATTCCATAGGGCACAAGCTGAGTGACAATGCCATGGCAATAATAATCACAAGTGCATTAGGTTTCCTGCATTGAGTCACCAAGATGCGTTCACATTTTGGGGTCAGGAATCATTTGTGTCTTCAATTAGAAAAAGAAAGGCGGGAGAATAGTAACTAAAACTGTAGGGAATCTTAAAAATATTTATCTGACATCCTCTTAATCATTTACATGATAGCTTGCACACCCTTTTCCAGGTTTTTGATATTAATTACAATAGTGAAAGTTGTTTTATTTTACCTTTGTGCACAGATTCAGAAACATGACTGTGAGATCAAAGTCTTGTTTTTTTGGCTTTCGTGAGCATGTGTGTGCTGAAAAGAATCAAAAATATTTTAAAGACAAAACCCATCAGTTTTGAGTGTATTACTATATTAGCTAATAGCATGTTTGGATAAATGGTATCTGATGAATTGTAGCATAAGCCTTTTTACTCTGATTGCTATTAGAGTTGTTATCCATCCTCAGCTTCTAAAATGAAATGGTTTCACAACTTATGTGTTTCCTAGGGTTCTGTCCAATTTTGGTTTTCACTGGTTTTTTTGAGCTACTGCTTTATTGCCTTTTTTTTATGGGAAATAATGACAAGCTTGCCTAAACAGTGATCAGTGGCAAGACTCTAAGTGATTTCAAGTTGAAACAGAATTTAGCTTAATGAATTCAATAACTTTTAGCATGTCTCAGATGTCTACTAGTGCTACTATTAATCAATCTGCTGCCAGCTGCTTGGACAATAGCTTCTTGTACTTCATAGCTTTGCTTAATCAAGATAGTATTGTTGCCTGAGAACTTGGCAAGGACTTTAAGCCAGATTCATATTTCATTTACTTCTGTGAACTTTGAGAAATGGTGTGGACATCAGTGGTGTTTTTCTGGTTTTGCCTCTGTATAAATGTGATCAGTATATAGCTCTTTAGTTCTTAAATTTGTCTTAAGAGATTTATCACATTCACATGGAGCTTTTCTGGCAAGTTCTTTATCTGTGAAAACCCCTTTGCTGTGGATGTGTGCATATGTGTGGATGTGCATGTGTTTATTATGCATGTTGCATAGAGCATTAAGTTTTACCCTTTTCATTTGCCTGGTCCCTGCAGGCCAGCACAATGCTAATTACTTTGGAAAATGATTGATGTTTGTGTTAAAGCCAATATGCAGGTGGAATGTGTTATAATTTTCCATTCTTTCATTTATCTGCTTTTAACAGCTGATTGCTGCCTTGCACAGGGGACTGTGAAAAGCTTTACCAAAGGAAATATTTGGATACATGCAAATTTAAATCACAATTGAATGATGGAAAGGTCTTTTATTTTTTCAGCTTTTTGTTTTTGATGTTTTCCCCATATGATTTGATTGCATTCAGGTTGGCCAATCTGAGAGGGACCTTTCAGAGAGCTAACAATTGGATGGGAAAAGGCTGTGAAAGTGCAACTGAGCAAAGAGGTGAATTAAGCTTGTTCAAACATTTTGACAGATTGTGGTGAAATAAAGCAACTTTCTGTTTAATCCTTCATGCCAGTGAACAGACATTGGAGGTCAAAAACATTAAAAAACACATACAAGGATATATTATTTCTATTTCTAGTATCCAGCCTGACTCTCTGTAAGATTTTGATTGTAAAGCTGTGATTGTGGAGGTGGTCAATGTCATAAGCTCACTTTGTTCCTAAGGGGAAGAGGAAGAAGAAGAACAGCAACAAGAACAAGAGTTAATGGGATTCTGTCACCTTGGACTTTCAAACATTGCAAGTTCACCTTGGACTTCCAAGTATTGCCTGTTCCCCCTTGCTTCCTAAGCCCACTGGCTACCTGTTTCCTGACCTGTCTGGACACTGTTCTTCTAGCACCTGTAACTTCTCACAAGATGCTCCTTTATCACACAGAAACAAAACTTAAGTTCATGGAAGAAATTTTACTTACCAGAGAAATAATATGCATTCATATTCATGCCACTCTGCCTATTAGAAAATCCATAACTTCTCAGATGGTGTCTAGCATTAGGATTTAGCTCTGGTTTTACCAAGTAAGGCTCTAGTCAGGCTTGGGTAACAATACAGTATTTTCTGTTGAAGTAAAGCCTCAAATACATTTTGGTCTCCTCACAAAAGGAGATCTGAGTCATTCTGTTTGGTTACCAGTTATGTGTGATTTTGTTTGAAGGGCCAGAAGACAAGGCCAGACATAATATTTTGCTTTTAGTGGTTTGCTCTGTTTCAAAGCATCAATACAATACTCTCTTAGTTCTTGAACTCTTCAATGAACAGCACAGAACTTCTTTCATCATTCCTCTCCCTCGAGCAATTGATCTGAAATTGTATTGGTTCACAGGAAAGAAGAATTACAGATGACAAATAGTATGACTGAGTGATCCAATGGTAAAACTTCCAGCCTTATTCCCAGTTCATCTGATTGTAAATGGATCATTTGAGCAGAGGAATCAAAGGTGTCTAAAATTCTGGATGTTGGAAATTGAATTCCAAAATTCAGCTCCAGTAGCTGATGTGTATAGCCACACCTGTCCAGGGAGCCAGCTAGACTCATATTTTGGAGAAAGTAAACACTATAGCTATTGCTTCCACATCAAATGCACCAATAATTACTTTATAGTATAACAATATTAAAGAAGAAATTTATTATTATTACCTACAGTGGTACATGCTACACTTCAGACATTAGACTGAAACCTGTAAATGTTCCACCTGAGAAGATCTCATTAAAATTAATGTCAGTCTTTTTGGTACAAGCATATTTACTACCCTCTTGTGGCTGACATTTTAAAAAGTATTTTGCTTAGGTTTTCCTATTACCATAGTTCAGTAGCAAGGATCCCTTTCCAAAACTGTTCACATGGGGGGGGAGTGGGGAGTTACACAAACATTTTAAATAAATAAGCTTTGCAAAAGAGCAATGTAGAAGTAAAAACCCCACATGGTGGCTGCTTTGTGGATTTAACAGCTAATCTAATCCTTGTCCTTGTTCACTGGGCTGGCATCTGTCTCTTCTCTCATTTTCAGTTAGTCATCCTTAACATGCTTTTTTTTCCCATGCTACCTTTGAGTGTTTCTTTTGTGGTGTGTGGCAGAGTTCAGGGCTGGGTGTGTGATTCTTACACATCTGGCATACAGCTAACTGAGAAGGAATTTCCCTTTTGGAAAATGCCAATTAGCTTTAGCAAAGCTGCTCTTGAGAAAATGAATTTACCGTCTTCACCTAAACAATAAACAGTTCTGAAATGGTCCCAGACTCTTTTTTTTTCATATTTCTTCTAAATGAAGAATCAATGCTTTGAGTCAAAATAGTATTCCTTTGATTTTTTCAGTTAATATAAAAAAAGAAAAGGAAAATCTTAAAATTCCAGAATGAGCAGAACCTTTTATTATTTTTTAATTGATTTGATCCAATTTAACAGTTTTACCATGTCATCATGGTCCCAAATTTATGTGGCTTTTTCAATGCTAGACGAATAAAATACAAGGTATTTTTATTATTATGCATTTTAATAATAGTGAGAATTCAATTCTGGCTAATTACAGGATTATTGTGCTCTGACTGTACAAAAGTTCAATGGCAATTTCTCATTGCTTCGTTCTTTAATTGTATTTCTATTTTAGGAATGACATAAGTCACAAGTATTTGGTTTGCTTTCTCAAATGCATTGTCTTGTATTTTTTCCTACCCAGAAAATGAGGATATTTGATTAGTGTCAATGACTTTGATATGGAAGAGTTTATATCTCCTGCAGACCAGACACATTACTCAGTTATGAAAACCAAGTGACTTCAGGAGGAGAAGAAAGTAGGAAATGTATTTTCCAATAGATACTAAGCCAAATATTTAAGTGAAACAAATACAAGGCCTCCAGAGAGTTGTTTATATTATAGCTATAGGAGAAAAAGCAATAAAGAGAACACTTCAGCTGTGCTGAAACTATCTGTCACACAACAGACACAAGGATGTTGGCATACCTGCAGATATCTATTTTTCACATCCACTCATAGAATTCCCAGGATCATCCTCCTCTATGCTATTGATTTCTGTGCTATTTCTTTGATAGATACAAGTGTCTTGTGATGTTCTAGCCTTGTGTGTTTATAACCTTGCCATTTCAGCATGGCAGAGAGCCACATTAATGATGAGGGTGGAATGAAAGGTAAATGTTCAATTGTAGTGAGTGGAATCCATCCTGTGTCTGATAACATGATGCATCCCTGATACCATTTAGTCACAGTAGAGGGATATTTCCTAACTTTAACAGATATTAGGTAAGTTTTCTCAACTTGTCTTTCTACACAATAGAAAATTACCGCTGACTCCACTGTGTGAGGTTCAATATTTTAAAAATATTGTGCTCATTTCAAGCAGGTCTTTACCTCTTTTTGTAACCACCCACATCTACATTTTTTTCAGCAGCTCATTTGACTAGAAACAGGAAGGTAAATCAGTTGTGGCAACTAGCATTTCTGTTTTGTTAAAAACAGAACACTGTAAAAGGTGTGATGGCTTTTTCAGAGAGAATTTAAAACCTCCTATATGCTACCAAAACTGATATCTTTTTTTCCCAAAGATCTGATTCATGGGAGATGTAAAAGCATTTGCTGCTTTTAACAAGCTCATCAGGTATTTTGTTCTTGCTGATAAAGAAGTCAAAGCAAATCAGTTCCAAAAGTCTATATGCTTCACTACACTTGGGAAAAGTACTAAACTTCAACAAGACCAATCCAGGTTAGCCACCAAGTTAAAAAAAGTCCAAATCCAAACTGTAGAGGTAGTGAAGCACTGGAATGGATTGCCTAAACTTGAAGTGCTTACATCCTTAGAGGCCTTGATTAGACAAGCATCTGTCAGTAATGATGAAAGTACTCCTATTCAAAATCCCTCTGTGAGTAGGGGAAGCATGGTCTTATGAGTGGCTATATAGTAATATTTTTTCCATAATCTATGGTAAGTATTGATATTCCCAGCTGTTAGGTAGGGAATACAAACAGCAAAACACAGCAAAATGGGCACTGAAAAATGTAAGATTTTTGAGGTAGTTTTTTCTTTTAACACTCAGGTCTAGGCATATAATAGAGTTACTGAAAGCAATACAGGTCTGTAAGCCAAAATTATGTTTTTCAAATATCTGCTTCAGCCTACCTTTAGAGTACTTAACCAAGTGTTGGGTGTTAATGATTATAAGAATCCCTGGAGCACCTCAGCTTTGGCTGCTGTGCATGCTCAGTTGTTTTTCTGCCCTGGTGGAGCGTGGCAGCGTTGTGTCCTCCTGGCTCCAGCAGCTGCTGGTGCTCCCTCTTACCATGTGTGAGTGGCACAGAGGCACTGGCTTGGCAGCCCAGGCCCAGCAAAACACACAGGGATACACTCTGGTGCTGTGCAAAGCCCAGCCAGACACAAAGATGTGTTGTTGCTCTGCTGAGAGAAACAAAGACAATAGTTATGGATAGAACAGCACAACGAAGACAGTGAAAGGTCAAGGCATTGTCAGGGAAAGCATGCAAGGGGTCAGTGCTCTACATATTCTTCTCTGGAAGGATGATGTGTTTATACATCAGAGTGATATCAGAGATGTGTGACTTGGTAGTTGTAAAACTAATGCCACTTTTCCTGGGCAGCAGTCTGAGGCCATATCTGCCTGATCCTCAGTGCTCCCTGCTGAGAGGTGGGGCTGACTGGAGACAGCGGCAGGTGCTGGAGAGGCTGGTGGGACAGCGGGTCAGGGCGGCATGCCAGGCACAGCATGCGTGGGACAGTGACAATGATTGCCAGGTCTGTGGAGGTGGGAGTGTAGTCTGTGAGAGTGCCATGAAAGAGGATGTATTAGAAGAGAGAGAAACCACCATCCCCCGCTGTAGCTTTTGATGTGGGATATTTTTCTCATACCTCCCTAAATTACCAGAGTAAGACTTCAGAGGATCTTTTTTCCCCAAGTGGAAGTTCTTCACAGAACTAATGCAATTTCTGTACTTGTTAAAGGATGAGAGGGACTTCCTCTTAACAGGACAGGTGTCTAATAATGCTGGTACAGCACAGCTGCAGTGATTCATTTTCAGCTAACTAGCTCCAACACCAAAAGCTGTGAAAGCCTAAATCTTCCATGGGAAACATTCCTGCAGGGCAAGTGGCTGGGCTGTTATCTAGTGCTGAACTCCACGCTGGTAAACTGCTGCCAGCTCCTGAACTGACTAATTTAAGGCAAGCTCAGACACTGCTGCTCTTGGCCATAGTGCATCTGGACACTGCAAGGTGTGTTCTCTTGCCAAATGACAACAGGATCAGCTGACTGCTAAGTGGGAAACAATGAACAACACATCTATTAAATACCTGTGTACCTCTTTAAACATTACAATGGGCCTTATTGCATTATTAGAGCAAGTGCTGTGTACTTCAAGAAGAGAAAGGAGATGCAATTTCCTATTCTGTTGAGAAAATAAAGTAATTATTTGAATTTTTCAGTTCCTTATAATATTAAAATCTTGATTTGACAGGACCTAGGGAAATGATAGGTATCAGAAGATTTATTTTGGAAAAACTGTGCTCAGCTCTGTCATTGCCCTGCAAGCATACAGCTGGATCCTAAAGACACATAAGGCAAATACTTTTTCTTAGCAATACAAGATTATGCAGTCCATAATATATTGAAGAGACTTTATTTTATCTGTCAGTTGGTAAATTTAAATTTTAAATTAAAATAATGCATTAGCATAAAATCTTGACCTTCTGCCTCAAAATCTATGATCTCAAAAATCTGATTTCATTAATATCTTTTAAGGACATTGGCTACTTAAACAATTTTATTACCTTGTCTGTGCATACTTTAAACTAACATATTAACACATTACTCATTTTGCTGTTTTATTATCCTCTTAATAAAACTATCAGCCCTCCCATGTTAAAGTCTTCTATTTATTTCTGGTATATAAACCCACAAAACTTAACAAGATATGCCTTTCAGAAGCTAATTGTTCTTTTATCTAGAATGATAAGGTTGGGATTCACTTGTCCAGGCTTCATGGCTGGGATTCATCTCTCAGACATTTTAGACTGTTCTCCACAATTGGATGCCCATCAGAGATCCCTCATTTCTACAACATATTTGTTTTCTGTATCTATCAGGTTTTCCAAGGCCACTAAAGCTGATGGCCTTCTTTCCCACCTGTGAGATTTTCCACACATGTTATGCTTCCACCTGTATGTCTAAGCTTTAACCCTTGCCCCAGTCACAGTGCAAGATGACTATCCCAGTTTGAGACAAGTTAGGAGGAAACGTCCTGATAGGAGTCTCCTCTAAACAGGTCTTTTTTTCTTTATTTTTAACTGGAAATAAGGACAACTTTCACTCTCCCTGATTCCTTCTGTGTCCTCTACAGCCTTAGTGCATAGGGAGGCATCTCTGAAGGACAGTACTTGTCACCTGCCTGAGATGAGAAACCTAAGCCACCTTGGATTCCTGGAACATGCTGTTCTGACACACCAGATATTCCATGTCCACTTGCCTGCAGTGCAGACTGTCTTCTGAAAAGCAAGTGGTTCAAACTGGATCTCAGTATCCTAAATTTTTATGTCATGGATCTGCAAGGTCTACAGTGTTATTTAAGGATATCTGTAAGAACAACAGCTTTGATAATGTATAATAACTTGTTTCTGTAGCAAGCAGAGCTCTTTTCACAGGAACTTGCAGGAATGAATGAATTATCTCAAAACACAAGCTGAGAGTGAAACAAGGCAGCTGAGAATGTGGGGAACATCACAAAATTATCTGCAGTTATATTAAAGCAATAATATATATTCAAATGTTTCTGGTTTGTTTGTTCAATGTTACACTTTTTCAAGGAGGTCAAGAATAAAACGTTTTCTTTCAAAAAAGAAAAAAAATCCATTTTAAAGCAACAACCAAAAAATGTAGGAGATTCAATTTTTTGACCTGATTGCCTCTGTGGTATTTTTGGACAATGACTGTAAGAGGTGTTAGGTTACTAATTAGATTAATAGCTTCATATCCAGTGACTTTTTAAGCCTTCATTGCTTGAATAATTACTATGTTTGTAAATAAGCAGAAAGATTAAAAAAACTATGAATTTTAGAGGAAAACAAGATATATCACAAAGATAAAATCACAAAACTTTTTAGTCGCTTTTAAGGAGGGGTTTCTCTCAAAGATTTAATCTTTAATTAAATTTATGTATTTTATTTATAGTTCCTTTTATTATTTTTTCCAGAACTTGCTGACACAGCAGTGGTTTTGCTAACAGAATCTGTGGTATTACTATAATAAATATTATGACAAAACCCCCTTCTGGACTATTTCCCTAAGCGTTAGCATTTTGAGAGTACATTTGGGTTTGACCACCATGAATTCATGCATTGTATATTTGACCGTAAAATCATCATTGTTAAAATATATGGCCTTAATGGATCTGAACTGGCACAGGAAAGCCAAAGACAGACCTAACAAACAAGGAGAGAATTGAAAGTATTTTGGCACAGAGCAGAGCTGCTGTCAGCAGCTCACCAAACTTATATTGTCCAGTGACTGAACCCATGTTCCTTAGTTTTGGTTTGTTGGTTTTTGTTCTTCTTGTTGGTGTTTTTTTTGTTTTTGTTTTTGTTTTGTTTTTGTTTTTGGGTTTTTTTTTTTGTAATTAACTCCCCCGGTGTCTCACTTTTGTTGATGCTGAGTCTGCCATTGTTACCTCTTACCCACCATTAGCTATGAAGATACTTAAACGATGCAAGGTTTGTGACTGAGCAGGTTCAGGAAGAGGGTGTGTCAGCAAAGCAGAAAAACAAAGAAACAAACAGACAAACCCCTGAAAGGCCAAGCACAGAGAAAGAAATTCTCCCTTGGTGCCAGACAGTAGTCTAGATTCACGAGCAGCTTTATACACTGATGCTTTCATTTAACAACTGTGCATAAACAGGCTCAGTTTACAACTAAGTTTAAGTATCTTTAGACTCCATGTAACTATTTCCTTCTCCATTGGGGAGCTTCTCTCTAAGGTCCCAGACAACTCATGTTACTGAATAGAAGGATAATGAGGGTGGCAGAACGTGACACATCTGTAGGAGAAAGGGCAGATTTATCTTGTATGTAGTTGAGATCCATCCCTCTTTACACAATAAATACGTTTAACAAATGCAATGTAAGAGATGAAGACAAATGATAATGTCTGAAAAAGGAGTAATGTTTCACAGAGTGATGCTGAGAATAGAAGGGAGTCTAGGTATAGGAAAGCAGAGATAGAATGTTTTGGGAGAATTTATCATAACAGAATAGAGGGTAAGAGGCAGTAAGCATAGGCCAGCAATATCTCAGATTGGAAAGAATCCATGTAGGACATTATTTAACTTCTCCTCTTTCCTTCCCCAAAAACAGCATTACCAAAGGACAGTTTTGGAAAAGAGCCCAACATGAATAAGGAAATGGTATAGATGAATAGGGCACTGTGTGAATACTTTTTGTACAGAGAGATGAGACAGTCTCACTGTATCCTAATAGGATGTATAAGTGTTGATCATAAGGTGATCAGGGTTGTGAGAACAAAAGATTTTATGAGTAGTTTTTGAGTACAATCAAAATACTGACACATTTCTCAAAACAACATAGCTTAAGTTCAGTCTTCTCTCTTCTGGGTGGTAGCAAAAAAGGAGAATTGCTAGGGATAAACAAAGTTTTTCAGGTAAATAAAAACCTTTCCAAAGCTTAAAAAAAATCTGAACAGTTTCTTAAGAGCCACTTCAACTCTTCAAATGACTAGGAGTACCAAAACTGATATTGTATTCCTGCACTCAAGGCAAAAAGCTGTGAATTTTCTTTAAAAGTAAGAGAGAGAAAAGGGAAAAATACAGAAAGTGAACTGGCATTGTCCTATTTCAGGTGACATGAAATCTGTACCAGTGAAATTTAAGGAAGTCAGAGAAAAGGTGATGGAAGATTTCAATATGGTTGATCTTGACATGAGGGTATATTACAGGGTCTTATGATCTTCCAGGTCTATTTTCTACAGTTCTACAAAATTGTGGTGAAATATAGATACTCATGTGTTTGAAAACTGACAAGGTGACAATATAGTTGATGGGAGACGTTATTTTGTTTGTTGCTTTGATGGTGGTTGATTGTGGTTTTTTTTGGCTTTTTTAAAATCTGCTTGTACTTACCAATTTTAAACATATGAAGTTAGATTTAATAGTTTCGGAAGTGTTTTATGATACTGTAGGATAAGTTTTTAATACCTCTAAAAATATAACAGATAGGGAAGAGGAAAATAGTATCTTTCTTGCACCTGAAAATTCTGGGAGAATGTGAAAGAAGCAGTGGATGATAGTACAGTAATTAGAGACCAATCTGTCTACAAATGTTTTTTTCCTCCTCCACTGGTATGATTTCTGAATTTAAGATGTTTCCCTGACTGCATCTCAGAAGAAAATTTAAGTACTCTCTGTCAAGACAGGAGCAGCACCTGGAGAGATTATTAAAAAACATGTCTAAGTACAGTTGGATAATATCAGGATCAAAGCAAGAGATAAATGGACAAAAGGATGAGCCAGAAAACTGAGGAAAAAAGTGCTAAGATTTCATTCTTAATGATTTTTTTTTTCCACAGGGAGCACTCTCTGGAATAGACCATGGATGATCCATACGAATAGAGATAGAATGATTAAACAGATTCAGAACCAAACTTGTTTCATTCAGATACACAGAAAAAAAGGGCACATTCAGAGTCCTGGAGGCAATTTTTGGGACAGAATTCTCCAGCCCAGGTGTGTAGCACCAGCTAACTTATCTACCATTGAGGCAACTGCAGTTACCAAAGGGGTCCTTCCAGCAAAGCCCCAGTGTCACTGTGAGAGTCAGAGGGCACAAAGTCCCTCAGGAAAAGCAGGATATTGCAAACAGCTGGTAGGCTGAACTGTGCAGCTCGGGGGAATTAAACCATGCCCTTCTCTTAGCTCTGCACTAAGGTCTCTGTCTGCTCCTTACCATGGCACAGACATTCAAATGTCAGGTGAATCGAGGTCTTGTTGACATCCTCTGCACATCCTCTGCTGGATGTGGGCTACCTTAGTGGCTAGAAAAGTGAAAAATGCTGTGAAAAACATTGCTTTGGAGAAAACATAATTTACTTATGCAAGGAGAAAATGGAGCTGTGAGCAGCCTTTACCTTGCTCATTACACTGTTCTACATGTTTTGGTCAAAGTTCATGGAAATTGACATATTTCTGGAATGTTTTGACAGACTGCCATTTTCTAATGTGAAGAAAAACCCAATTAATTTTATCAGAAGTGCCATCAACTCGTGGGAAAAATTTAATTTTTTTTCTACAGAGCTGGGATTTTATTATGTGTTTTACCGCTGTTTAGAAACAATAGCAAATCTTTAAATGCTTTCTCTTGAGAGTGCTGGCCTCCCACACTTTCTTTTTAAATTCAGTCTACCACAGACTGCTTCTCTGAAACATTGTGCTTGTTCTTTTTAGCCTTATTTAGGTCTAGGAAGCATTTGTCAAGTAGGCAGCTCAACTCTTGCTGATGGCAAGTGTTTTCTGCAGGTTTTGATTTCCTGCTGTGCACAGTGACTGATAATGCACCTTCACCCCATCACTACCTTGACTGACAGCAGTGGAGAAAAAGACCTGTACAACTAAATTAAATGCTTGAAAAGAAATACACTCAAGTTCAGATGTTTGAGAGGGGGAAAAACCAGCAAAACATTCCAGATTTATGAGGGGCCGTTAAGGGTATTGTACAGGTTTGCATGAGGCGTTATATAATTTAGTTGCTCTCATGTGATATTCTGGTTTATATTTACAGTATAGAGAGAGTGAACTGCACCCAACTGTATTAAATAGAACTATTTTTTATCAGGAGTTGCTAGTGACAATATTACTCTAACAGCGTGAGCATGTCATCAGAACCCAGAGGAAAAAAAATATACCATTTTTGGATGTATTTTATTATTTCACAATAACTGGATAGCATGACACCTAATGAAAATTACATTGGGCAGACACCTAGTGCAAATTTCGGCTCGTTTTAGTCTTATATCTTCTCTTGGCTGGCTTAATATACCTGTTCTGATATTTTGGAAAATACTATTTTTTATGTATTCTTATGAAAATAAAATATCTAGGGAGATTAGAAGTATTTTTTTTTTAATCAGAAAATAAATTAATAACACTACTGAGAATTAATTGTTGACTTTAAAGTCAGCAGGAGCTTGTTACTATTAGCAGGTTTGGAGCAATGATTCAGAGAAATGTTAAAAAATGGTCTCTTAGACTCTGAGTCTACAAACAGGAATGCACTTGCCTAAATTTATACAAGCAACTTGTTTCACTGGAAACTCTCCTAAACCTGAGCACATATGTAAGCATTTGTAGAAGAGGCCCTCATTTTGGTTATATCTGACTGAAATAAAACCAAAAACCTTTATTGAACTTTTTCTAAAATTTAAAAATGCCTGTGAGTGCTGAATAAAATGTAAGGTCTGTTCTCATTTTAGCTGAAAGCAGATTGACCTTCCTTAATGAGAAGAGTGTTGAGTTTAGTTTTTTTGGTGTGGCTTTTTGTTGTTTTTTTTTTTTAATAATTTCAATGTAAAAGTGTTGGGGAGATTTAAAGGAATGTACTTTCTAATAAAAAGCAGTAACACTCTCTGATTTTATAGCACTTTTCATTGTAGGTCCTGATAGTGTCTTGTGAACGTTTTAGTCTCACATAACCCTGGGTAGAAGGGTACTTTTGTATTTGTTTTGCAGGAGACTAAGAGAGGGAGAGGTGATGAGTTGTGCAAATGAAAATACTGAATAGAGTTTCCAGTGCTAATGGCTACTCACAAACTTATACTTACAGCTCTTCTTCCATGCTTAGAAACCAAGTTTCTTTGGATATACTTTCATGACTGTCAGCTAATGCCTGTGATGAAGATAACTGTTTAATTAATTTGGCAAACTATTCTTACCCATAGCCTCAATTTCTCATTGTTTTAAAGAGGATTTAATAACTACACTCAAAACCAACCCTACCCTTCAGAGGTTCTTGATTCAGTCCCTATTTGAGTGCTGGAGATGAAGTCTGGTAGAAAAAGGGTTTTGGCTTTATTTTCTAGACTAAAAAGCCCCATATTTATCTAAGCACTGATGTCTGCCAGTGAAATTAATGTAAATGTATGGAAAATAATTATTTAAGTATTTTCATTAGTACAGTAATAATAGCAACAGAATTCAGCTCTCCCGTCTTTCTCTGTTTAAAAGAAAAAGCATCTCTGTAGTTTTAACTTAATATGTTTTATTTTAAAATACTGGTAAATTCTGTATCTGTTTTCTATGCCTGTTTTCAAAATCTGAAACTGCTACAAGCCAAAGGCTGAATTGAGAATTTTGAACAGTGTTCATAATTTCCTGCTTCACACAAATGTTTAATTATAGTGTATGAGATTTTATAAAGAAAATTATCTATTTGTACATAAATTTGATTTTCATTTCTAATCAACTTTGCCACAGAATGACCAAGCTTGGGCGAAATATCATAATTATACAAATAATACATATTAGTTATTTCCAAATGACTCTATTCTAAATTTGCACAGTTACACTGGTGAAAAAAATAAATAAAACCACATCATATAATTTGGAGATAAATATATCCACAGACTGGTTTTTATTTCCAGTGAAGTCTTCAAATAAATAGAGATTTAGAATAATTTTTGGTATGCTTGACCAGTGTTAAAATTAGCAGATGTTTATCACACCAAAAGAGAGCATTTCAAGCAAATAATTCCACTTAAAATATTAAGCACATTTTCCACTCTATACTGATGGAGGTTATGGTGGCATGTTTGATTAATGGGCCATTTTATTGGTGATGCAAATAATGTGCAATATCATATGACCCATATGTTGTAGATTAGAAAGGTATTAAACTTACCTTGGCACTAAGTGAAAAATCTGAAATATCCCTCTGGTAAAATATATTATTTTAGGGGAAAAAGACATGTTGGCATTGCTTTTTTTTATGCTTTTGATAAATTACATGTCATGTTTACTTAGTTTTAGTATCAAAATTTATTCTCTTTCATTCTTTTGCTTCTCTTTATTTGTCAGGTTTCTCTGGCAAGTGGTGTGTGCGATGGGCAGCAGCTGTGAGGGAAACCCAACTGTATGTCACCTGTCACTTGTGAACACAGAACGTGGAGGAAGATGATGAGCTCTAATTTTCCATAAAATAATCTCGGTGTTTATTGCCATTTATTTAGGTCAGTGAAAGCTACAACAAAATAAGGAAGGCATGTACATGAAGGAAACACTCTGAGAAGGATCCTCAGCAAAGCCCCAATGCACAGAAGGGAAATTTACCTTGTTCCATACTGCATAGGAAACTTGAACAACAGGTCAGGGTCTATTTAAAGATTCACTGAGGTTCTGGGACCTTTGGGTAAAGTTTTGTTGGGAAATGATGGCCTGACTTATGACTTTATCTGGAAACTGTATATAAAAATCCCAATTAAACCCAGAAATGGAAGAAACTCAGTGCCTTAGGATGACTTTTAGTTTATGCTTTTGAATTCTGTTAACACTGAATGGTAGACTGGGAGTCAGAAGGTACACTGGAGCTTTGCATGCGCTGCAATGCAATGAAACTGCTAAGTTTCATGTTATTTGCTCCAAGTCTATACCTGACCTGGAGCATAATCTGGCTTTCAGAAGTACTTGTTGTAGGGCCAAAAATGGTTACTTTTTCTGGTGATGAAATTCCAAATCAGAAGTATCCCTCAGAAGCACACAGCAGTCTCCTCAAATTTCATTTTTTTCCTGCCAGTAAAGTAGGCCTGATTCTTCTTCCTTTTGTTTTTCCCCTAAATTTCTGTTTGGTTTGGTAACCTGGGATATACTTCCTTACTGGTTGTGAGCACCCCAGGTGGGGATGTCTTCTGACAATACACTGGGGCTTTCAACTACAAAGATAAAATGCACCAGCACATGGGACAATGCAGCCCATTTCTAGAATCTGTGCTCAGACACAGGTGAAAACAACCTGACAACTCTCCTTATTTAGAGCAAAATGTAAACAGATGTGATTTCAGAAGCCACTTCTGAATGAAGAGAAAATCTACTAAAAATCTTTAATGTGCCTCATCAATATTTTTTATATTGTTCTCTGTATTGTCATCAGACAAAAGAGTGCTAGAAAAGCTGATTTGATCCAGTAAATGCAGCTGTCTTTGAGGGCAAGAACACCATACCAAAATTTAGCCTGTGGATTCAGCTAAAAATGAGCTCTTCAATAAAGACTGGAGTCACAGCTCATACCACAGAGACATAAATCATCTCTGCTTTGCCAGCAGCATCCTAAGGAAGCAATCCTTTTGGGGTCTGTACCCCTTTGAGACCACTGCTCTTGTCTCTCACAGGTTCCCTTTGAGACCCTGTAGCATCAGCTTCTCCTGAGATTCGCTGGTGACAATTGTCCTGTGCTTGAGCTGTTCCAGGCAAAGAAATTGTTGAGGGGCATAACTTTGGGCTCAATTCAGTTCCCTGAAATTTCATTCTTCCAGCTGTGCTAGTTCTGCCACTCTCTTTGCAGCACACTTCATCTGGAAATAATTATCTGGGCTCTGCTCCTGCAAACACTGTCCATGTGCTGCACTACATTCAGTAGATTGCATCAAGGAAAGCAGTGGGTGTGTTTGAAAGGTTAAATTTGTAGGTGCTGGCAGAATTTGGGGGCAAGTCACCACAAAAGGATGTTAAAATGCCAAGGGGGAGGGGGGAATCCAAAGGGCATCCTTAGCCAGAGATCCTTGTTTTCAAGCAAATGTGCTTAAAAAAATAAAATTAAAAAAAATAAAAATAATAACAAAAGGAGAAATATACTGAGAATATATTTTATGGTAAGTAGTACTTTCTCCCTAGGATGCCTCTCATTATTTTCCAGAAGGATCCAGCCATGCATTAAGCATGGAATTAGTTTTCTCATCTTGGTAGTGTTGTGACAGTTTAAAAAAAACCTCTCATAACTAATGTAGCCTCCATACATTACAGAGTGATCGTGTCCAAAGAATAGACTTTGACAGATTTGAAATAATTATGTAAATTTTTTCTAAAGTTCTATTTAAAAGCACATTTTTCAGGCTTAAAAGAAAGAAAGCACCCTCAACCAACCCTTAGTGATTGCTGAGGAAGCTGTACCTACATGCCTACATTAAGCCTAGCACAATATGCTATAAAAACCTCATTACACATCCAAGCTGTCTTTGTCAGCATTAAATGTGCATCCATATACATTCTGTAAATTACACACTTATAAATTACTCATTTGTAATAGCTGCAGGCTGATGGCTTCAGTGAAAATTATATGGTTTTTTCTTAAACTTGGCTTTTTCTGATGTGCTTTTTGCTTATCTGAGCACCTGATGATCCTATCATGCCTGTCAATGGAAATCAGAAAAGGAAAAAATATAAGGACATTTTCTTAATACACCCTTTTCCCCCCAACTCTAAATAATCAACTATTTCTCAAACTAGAATTTTTTAGTGGCAGACATGGTCATGTTTTTAGCCTATGTATTTCTGCTGAAGTTAATGTTGAATAGTTATGAATAGTTTAGTAATATAACATTCAGAAATCTATTACAATAACTTAGAAGAGCAAGAGATATTAAACTGATTACTTTTTCTTCTTGAGGAATCATAACATGTATCTAACTCTTTGCAACTGTTAGGATCAGGTTCCCCCACAACAAACTCTGCACTTTAGCAGTCTTATTAATCTTATCCTTAACCATCACACCTTGCTGTTTGCTTCAGCATTGTTCACCCAGATCCTTTGGTCCACCTGTAAAGAGTCCTTCAAAAAGACCCACCTTTCAGGAGATGCCACTCTGTAGCTACCCTTAAGCCAGGCTGAGGGAAACCCTATCAAAGCCCTTGGAGAAATCCAGGGAGACAACATCCACTGCTCGCCCCATATCAGCCAGGAGGGTTTCTTCGTCATAGCAGAAAATCATGTTTGTCAGGCAATGCTTGCCCTTGTTGAATCTGTGCTGGATTTTCCCAAAAACATGGTTATCTGATTGGGATGGCCCCAGGAGGATCCATTCCATAACTTTGCCAGGGACTGAAGATTGATGGCCCTATAATTTCCTTGGTGCCACTTTAGCCCTTTTTGTAGATGGTGTGATAGAGGTGACATCGACCTTCTTCCAGCCTTCTGAGATGCTTCCTGATCTCCAAAACTGCTCAAAGGTTATGCAAAGCAGCCCCATGAAGAGGTCAGCCAGCTCCTTTAATAACCTTGAATGGACATTTACTGGACCCGTTGATTTGTAAGTGTCAAGTTCCTGTAATAGTTCACACACCAATTTTTCCTTCACTGACAAATGGAGGGTATGCAAATGAATGAGTGATGGAAGTGTGAGAAGCTTGTGTGTGAAGCAGGACTCTTTTTCAAAGACCAAGTCTACTTGCATGGGCACCTGAAGTAGGCTGACAAATTATTCCACTTATTTTCTGTGTGTATTTTCAACAGTTTCAGTTTTTATTAAACATGCTGATACCCTGTTCATACCGCACAGGAATTTGTAATCCATGAGTACTCTAATTTTAGTGGGATGCATTTCTTAGAATGGCCTTCCTTTTCCTCACAAATGCTTGGAGAATGTCAAATTCAAATTCAAATTTGAATCTTAGACTTGGAAATTAGTTTGAAAATTGTATGTGTTCGCTAGAAAAATAGAAGTGTACAGTGTGACTTAAGGCTGTCATCTGAGGTCTCTGACAGTCTTTCCAAAATTCAGATGCTCCCTGGAAGGGTTCAGAAAGCAAAGATGTACCAAACCAACAAAAGCTCCAAGGAAACAAGATAGTTTTGGACAGATCAAACGGTAACCTGCAGTTAGAGTTACAAAATGAGTGAAATAGTGAGTTTTTTGTCTGTGTCCACCAATAATGAGCTGCAATTTTTGGAAACAAGCCCCAAAATTCATTGAGCTATTTGTGTAAAACCTGAGATTGCTTATCTAGGGTTATATTTTTTTGAGTTATTCCCCACTTGTGATCATGTATTATTAAAGAATATTTTCTGTCTTTATCATATAAAGAAAGGTTCATGAAAGAGCAGACTGGTGCTTATATCCAGGACTGTCCCAGTCAGACCTTTACAGTTTGATGTTTGCACTGTAAAATCCAGGTGCTTCACTTTTATTATAAAATTTATATTGGATGTTTGCTGCAATGAACTCTCACACCATCCACTCCTACTTTTATGTTCATATTGAGAAGGATTCTATTTTTGCTTTAAATATATCCAGCTACCAGCCTCTACTTACTTAGTTCCCTCTTTATTGCTGCATTGATCATTCCTTCTCACATTCTCATTTGCAACCTAACTTTAAAACACATCTCTCTTCCCCAGTTGTTGGTACTGATTTTCCACCACAATTTAGTTAACTGTAACCTAGTAGGTATCAGTAACTTAATGTTTAATAATTTTTGCCCTCTATCTCTGTGCATATGGTGGTGGGCATGGGGAGGGATAATGTATTATTTTTTAAGGTGCTTTTGTAAAAGGAATGGATTTTTCTAGCTCCTCCAGTGGAGCTTCTTTTTGTTTCCGAGGTCACCAATGAAGAGTCAGGAAAAAACTTACTGAAAAATAAATTCAAAAGCTCTCCAGTCTCTGTAGGAACAGCAATAGCTTTGCAGAGACAATAAGTGATGCTCTCTGATAATCAGTTTGAATGGAGACTGGAAATAATACATTTGTACCTCGACTACTCTTCTATGATTTTATCACATGAGAACATAAGAAAATATTAATTTTTTCAAGTAAACCAAGACAATTAAATATATGTGTGTTTTCATCCTTGTTTCATGCTCTACTAAAGCCAAACCACATTTTCTGCATATGTTTTCTCCAAGAATCAGAGTGAATCTAAACCACTACAGAGACACAACCACTTTTTCCTCTGAGCAGCAAAATACCTTTGTGACACCCAATCCACTCTTGTCCATGTTAGGTTTATTTGCTGCAGTCTATGACTAATGAAACCTTATGAAATAATGTGAGGTTCCCATTTCAACTAATGAAACTAAGGCCAGAATAAGTTGTGTTGTTCTACCTCAATCTTTCATTGAAGATGAAAATTGAGGAGCCCTCATTCACTGCTTTCTCTAAATATTGAAAATGTTCTTCCCAACAGCAGAGTAGAACTTGAATTAGGGGACATTTATTCCCAATGGTAGCTCAAATGATTAATGTGCAACAGAAGCGAATTCTTGAATCCCAATAGGAAGAAGGCTTAGGGTAAGAAATTTAAGATTTTGATTTTTCTTCTCTTTTTCTTCTCCTAAGATTAATATTTTATCTATTTGAATAACTTTGTTGCTTTTTATGAGAAAAGAAAGATTACTTTGAGGTGGATAGGGTATGTTTCAAAGGATACTGATAAAAACTAAAGACTGCAGTGATGGTCTGCTCTCATTGTGCTAAAAAGAGATTTTTTATAAGAACATAATCTTACAACTTCTCTCAAAAGTACAAACTCAAATTTCATTTAGAGGAAATATATTTTTATAATAAAGCCCAAGAAAAGATAAGTTATTTAACTTATTGTATATTCATTTATAATAACTTCAATGAAGGTTATACCTGCTTGAACCTCCTGAGGTCCTGCCCAGTTATGTTTATGAGAATGAGTAAACAATACTCTTACATACTGCAGAATCTTTGTTTAGAAATGTAATTTGGGAACCAGTTGAAGCTTAAGTGCAGAGAACACTTTAAGTTCAGGTTTCAGACAAATGTAGCCCAACATTTTAGATGTTGAAATCCATCTGTTGATACAGGTTTGAGGATCACAATGTAGGAACTGGGTCATCCCAGGCCAGTTCTTGTGAATGAGCACACATTCAAACCATGGGACTGCCACTAGAGTTTGGAACACGGTCTCCATACAGAACATGTGATTTTGGTAGAAGGAAGGCCAGATTTGAACTGTCTACAAGTTCCATTCATCAGACTACACCCAAGCCAAAAGACTACTCAAGAAAAATTAAAAAAAATCCCCAACTTTTCTTTGTACCATATAGAGTCACAGCAGACTGTATAGAGCTCTGCCCAAGACCCTCTTTGCTGAGCAATGAGCTGCACTCAGCTTTACAGCATTTCACAAGGTACCATTAAAACCAATTAAAAAAGGAAGTGCTGCTGCTGAAAGGAAGCAGTTTGTTCTGTAAATACACAACAATATAATACACTGTAGGCCCTGGAGAATACATGGAAGGTAGGAAGAATATCACTGTCTGCTCACCATCTTTTCATGCACTGGGTTTTCTCTAGATCTCTTCCCATTCCCTGATGTTGGTGGCATACAGGCTTAAGTGAAGTTTGGATCTGATTTGAGTATAGCCACTGTTATGTTCCCAGAATAAACTCATGTGAATTATGTTTGCTGTAGTAAGGCAAAATAATTCATTAGGAGCCTTCCAATTCATGCTCCTCACTGTGCATTGTGTCTGTACAGCATCTGCAGTAAAGAATCTGTGAGCAGTGATTACTCACAGGTGGATTACACATTTAAAGGAGATGCCCAAATTGGCCATTTGAGTTCTCTACATGATGAGGTGAATCTTAGATTAATAGCCTTCTGAAGAATCCCTGATTATGCTGTGTGCAGCCTGTGTGAAGATTAGGGTGCTAATTCAAACATTTAAATTAGAACCAAAAATATGGTGTGTAACTGTCCCTGTGGTAAAGGTGTTTGTGGGCAATATGGTTTTAATTGTCTTGGCAATACTGGGGACACTACTTTATTGCCTTTGAGTATTCCACACACATAAAATTAATGCAGGGTAGCTAAGTTGTGATGACTATAGATTGAGCAGCATCAGATAGCCAGGACAGAACGTGAGAGTTCCACCAGAGTCTGTGACTTAAGTACATGACCCAGATCTGGTGGTGTCTTGCCCCTCCATCACCAGCTGATCCATTTGCTGTATTTCAGAGATCTGGGCAAGGCAAAAACCTATTCCTAATTTTGAAGTCTCTAATCCAATGCTAAGGAACAGCAGTTGTTAGACTTGTAATTATTTGGAAATGCAAAATACCTAGCTCTGCCTTAAGCAGACAATATTTTCTTAAGGGGATTTAGGATTGGTCTAAACTTTTGACTTCCTTAATGTAATTGCCTGGTAGTAGCTGTCTGACTGTGTGAATATTCCAGCTTGTGCTAACAAATATTTTTTTTTTGTCTGGCTTTCATATTTCATGCATATTAGCAATTCATAAATATGTTAAGAAATTCTCCAGACTGTTCCTTTCCCTGACTATAGATTCATGACCAAATGCATGCCTGAATCTTAGTGGCAAAGTATTTCAAAAAGCACCACCTTGCATTCCATATATCTTAAAAAGAGAGAATGTTTTTCTTCTTTCTTCCCCTACCCTTTGTGCTGGTTTCTACTGGAATAGAGTTTATTTTCTGCAGAGCAGCCAGTCTGGGTTTGGATTTGTGCTGGAAGCAGTGTTGATAACAGGGACTTTTTAGTTACTGCTGAGCAGAGCTTACACAGGCTCAAGGCCTTTTCTACTCCACAGCCCACTGGGAAGGAGGTTGGGGGGTCACAAGGGGAGGGGACAGGCTACCCAAGGGATATTCCAGATCAAATGGCATCATGCTTGGGGTATAAAGCTGGGAGAAGAAGGAGGAAGTGGGGACACTTGGAGTTGTGTTGTTTGTCTTTTCAAATAATCACTGTGTGGGGTTGAGCTCTGTTTTCCTGTGGATAATGCCTGCCCATTAGTGAATTAATTCCTCATTTTGCTTTGCTTGTTTATGTGGTTTTTCCTTTCCTGATATTAAACTGTTTTTATATCCTCCAAAAATTTTCTCGTTTTTACTCTTCTGATTGTTTTCCCATTCATCCCAACAGGGAATGAATGAGTGGCTTTGTGGGGGCTTTGTTGATGGCTGGGGTTAAACCATGACAGCTTCCTACTCTATTTAAGGGCAATGTAACATCACTACAAAGGAAACTTCCTTTTTTACAAACCATAAATCACTGATTTCCCCCCTACAATAATCAGCCTTTCCCATCTGGGAGGCCTTCCACATTTACCATTTGTGTTATAATCTCCACTGTATTTCTGCCTGCCACATTGATTTATCCTTTGCTAACAAATCAGTTTGTATGAAAAAGCTGCTGCATTCCCATTCAGTGTTTGATGAAATGTTTGGGTGCACTATAAATCATACCTAGAATATAAGCACATAGGAAGATGAAGTTAAGAAGGAAAGTGTTTTTTTAATAAAAATTTACATGTGTATTATTGAAAAAATCCAGTTTCATCGCTGCATTCCAGTGCTGATGAAATGTTGCTTTGGGGGATACATGTAGGTTAGGCTGAAGGATCATCTTCTCTAACAGTTTCCCCTTCCCATTCCATATTATGGAATCTCTCATAGGAAATGTCAGGCAGTTGGTTTGGGGATGAAAAAAACAGGTGAAGTGTTTATGTGCATAGAGTCCTCCCTATCTACTCTCCCATTTCTATCAGTAAGGAACAAAGCCTTAAAGCAGAAGACAGGAAGAATGAAGGGGTGATTTTTGTTCCAAACATTTCCCAATTCCTCAGTGTGACCAGGTGCAAAGTACTAGGCCTCTTTTCAGTTGAGATTTGCTTCTCTAAGATGGAGGTGATAATGCTACCTGGCAGAAGTGGTATTTGGAAATAAAGCAATCAGAACACATTTGAGAGCTTCATAAATTAATCACAGTGGCAGCTGCAAGATCCACCACTGCTTGCTGTTAATTTAGTTCCCCAAATACAGGATAGTCTGCAGAGCCTCTGCTCTGAAACTGCCTGAAAATAGCTAGAATCATTTAGATTCAATGATTAGAATCAGAACCCCCTAATGGAGGGAGGAATACAGGGACTAAGGTCCTGATGAGACAGGAGTCTCAGTACAGGAAAACTCTCTAATCTAGCCAGTCAGGACAAGGTGCTCGTGGATCACAGGGAGAAACCAGGTTCAATTCCTGACTGTCAGAGGATGTTGGCTTCTCTAGTTTATAGTGGTTAAATCCTTGCATTCATCTAGTCCTAGATCTAGGTAACTTTAGCATGTAAGCCTGAGTTGCCATCAACTGGCAGAATGTTCAGTCCCAAGTCAGAAATATTGCATACCAATTGCACAAGGAAAACAAAGTGCCTGTGAACAGGAGGGACAAATCACACAAAAGTATGTGCAGATGCTGTTTAGAGAGGCTTAGGAGAGAATCCCTGTCATAAAGAAAAGTTACTGGAAGATGGAAAATATCTATTAAAATCTAGGCTACCTCAATTTTTTTCCCCAAAAGAGACAAAATGAGATATGTTCTTTCCATTAGTCACCCTAATCTTTGAATTCCAGAACTTTTATTTCCCTTTCCTCTATTCCAATGAATAATTAAGCATCTAGTGGATTAGGAAAGATTGAAGGCGGCTGACCTGGCACATGAGCTATGAGTCAATGGTACCTTATTTCCTAAGAAGCGTAGAAGCAATTTTTTTCTGATTCTTCTCCATTAACATCTTAATTTCCCAGTACAATTCCAAGAGAATTAGATTAATCACTCTCACCAATCTGCCAATTTTAATCAGAAACAATGACTGCCTGTGAATAATAATTTTTTTCTTTGTAGCTCCAGATGTTTGTTGAAAAACCACCACTTTCTTTGCCTACACTTAGCACCTACAAGAGGCTTAGTATTAAGTTTTTAACTTAGCAGAGTCTTGGGACTGAGCAGAACTTGGGATTTGGAGAACAGGCCTTCTGCTTCCCTTAGTTGTGAATATTTGCATTCACTTCTGCTGAAACCTTTTCTCAAAGAGTTGAGTCTGTGGCTGTTCTGGAGACATGTTAAACCAGGTGGGCAATGTCTGGGCTGGGAGCTCCTGCAAAATTTACAGCTCTGGAGATGGGGACAGCTCTCAGGAAGGATGGATTTTGAGGGGACCTGTGAAGATCTTGGACAGAACTGTAGTAGCCAATTCAGTCTCAGAAATATATCAAGGCCATTCTCACAAAAAGGCAATTTGAGGAGTATCAAGCATGCTGTTGTGCCTTCCAAATCTTTTTGTCACAGGCTCTTTACCTTGGTATCATACAGCTGTTCTTCTAGCTGCTACAGAGTCCTTCCACCACCTGCCTATTTTCCTTTGGTACCTCTGGTTTTGCTTTTTTTTTTCCATACAGCTTATCCCTGCTCTCAGCCAAACCTTTGTTTGCCAGCAGGAGAAAATGCAACTCAGGGTCAAAATCGTTGACTGCCAGACACTTATGCTGTGATATTTCTTTCTCTGTTTTTTGTGTTTTAAAAAAGTGAATTTTAAAGAAAAAGATACCTATAAGTCAGTACTTGAAAAATTGCAGCATAAGAGGAGATTAATTTATAGCTAGTTTTATGCTGAGGAAGTAATTTTGTAATTCTGCTACCATTCAGCACATCTACCAAAGAGTGTATGGAGTAGCACATACATCTGCCCTGTCCTTTGGAAGCAAATCCTTGTTTGATGTGCCAAACTCTTCTGGAACAATATTAGTTTTGGTTCTTAGGTATCAGCAAGTGTATTTCATATTATCAACATAACTTTTCAATTTATGCATTTTTGGGCAGTGGGCATACTAGATTATGATCTTGAACATTTTCTGTTTTACACTTTAATATCTTGGATGTAAAGAAGCAGTCCTGTTCTAACAGTAATTACTGCCAGTAAATAAATGCATTATCTTCTGTTTTGAAAATCTTCCTTTACCTTTGTATTTGAGAGCTCTGTATGTTAATAAGAAAAAATCCCACACCGTACCTTGAAGCAAGGGAACGTGAATTTTAAAAACAATCATTGGATCATTATTTCTAGCTGCAGGCTTGTCATCCCCATGACCTATTGTATTAATAAAGCCCCAGAATACTAGCTGGCCCTGACAGACAGAGCAATGTACTGCATGTTTTATGAACTATGTATGCAGCTTCTGATTGCTATAGAGACACAAATTCATACAATTGCCAATCAAGAACCCACTTCTCAATCATAAGCTAACATCCATTCAAATTAAAGAAGTTTGCCCTTCTCAGAAAGAAAATGAAGGAATCTCACAGCTTCTAACAGTTTGATTTATTTTAACATTAAAATATTGAGAACATCAAATTTTAATATCAGCGCTGTCAATTTATTCATAAGGTAAGTACAATTCTTACACTCAAGAGCTCAAAAATTACTTCATTTTTAGAAAGAATTTTTTTGCACTCTATAGGAAGGTGTGCAATTCCTTCTTTCAGAGGACTTGTGGATTATCTTCTTTCAGAAGAGGCTGAACTTGTGATTCCTATTTTCTCTGGGTTTTTTTTTATCATAAATAATCTCTCATTTATTTCCCCTTTCACTGTTTAGCAGCAGGGAACTGAATGCTTCTTTACTGTCTTGCTAATAATAATTAGAAATAGAAAACTAATTAATGCAACAAAATAAAAATCAGCTAGAAATTTAACCCAGATCTCATCAAAGTAAAAATGCATTTTTCTCATTATAATAATCAAAACTGTTCTTTCTCCTCTGTTCATGTTCTTATATTCTACCTAGGGTCTCTATATCCACTGCTAGCACTTTTATTTGTAGACAGTAGCAATTTCTGGGCTTCAACAAGTTCCTGTGCTCCTGGTTTATAGCTCCTGCATGGAGCTCTTTCACACAGATCAAGCTCTCTCACTAGACAAGAGCATCAAAGGATAATAAGGAGCAATATTATCATTATCTTTCAACAGCTGGGAAATTGAGATTTCATTTGAGTACATTATTCATCAAGGCCTCTGTTGGGTCTTTTGTCATGCATACAAGAGACATTATATTGGGAAGGTACCTACAAGTCCAGGTTACTCTACTTAAATTTACTCTGTAGAGGCTACTTATGTATGAGTACTGATGGTTTAATTAAGATCCAACATTATCTTGGAGACAGAGCATGCTTTGATCTGGAAGCAGATAAACTAATTAAAGGTATTAAGCTCCTCTTGCTTTACTTACCATTTCAGGAGACTATGTTGCAGCTAGGAAAGCTGAGGGCATACTTGTCTTTTATAATCAGGTTTATAGGATAACATTTGTCTAGGTCTGCAGCAGTGATCCAATCTACTGTTTCTTCATAAAAAATATCAAAACAGTTAAATGAAACTTACAGCTTCTCAGTTAAAAACTGGAAGAAGCAGCTGGGACCTTTGTTGTGACACAAGGTAAACCTGAAGAAGAGGTTGTCTGGGGGAAAAAAATGCCTTAAGGAAGAAAAAGGTCAGAAAGATTGTGATGTATGCAGAGAGAAAAATAAATCAGATTTGCAGTGAAAGAAACAATGGGGTTACCAGAACAAGGGAAAATCTCAGGATAGCTGAATAAACTGAAGTGATGCAACAGATCAGTTCCTGCAAAGAGCACAGGCTTAAGTAAATTTTTCACTACTGTTAAATCAGACCCACTACAAAGGTGCATACCAGACATTTAAGCTTGTCTCCTTTTAGTTTCTAGGGGCAGGGGTACCAGCTGGATCCAATTCTCATTCCAGCTAATAGCTGGGACATGGAGTGTCTTGAGCCAGATGTGCCGCTTTCAGGAGAGCAGAGACATTTTCGTAGCAAGATAGAAAAGCAAAATCAGAAAAGGAAATAATCCTATTAACCAGATAGGAAAGGCTGAGAGGGAGTTAATAGCTGGCAGATACAGAGTATCCATTTTGCATCTGCAAAGAAAATGAGGTTGCTATTTTTTCATAGTTAAAGGCCCAAATGTCATAAATTTATAGGAAGACCCAGTATCTGTTTTGCACATATCGCCACACTAACGAACAGAAGTATTATACTGTGAAAAATTCAGTGCTGTTAAATTTAAAAATCTTATGAAAGGGGATTTTGTCCATTTCCATGCTCCACCATTCTCTTTAATTGCAAATGCATAAGATAGAAGAAAAGCAGAAAATGCCTTTGAAATCTTCTGAGCTGAGGTATGGTGTAATACAATACAGAGGTGTTAAATATAAGAAATTTCTAAAGCAGATAACCTTTTCATTCAATTTACAAAAATTAAACAGTAGAGCAGTTATCCTTTTCTAGTCATAAGAATTACAATGCATATTATTTACTATTTTTTTCTTTTCCAAATGCCTACTCACCTTAAAAATGTATTTAGCTGTTTGCCTTGACAAACCCATAAATTCCTGATAAATTTTTATTTAGAAATAATTCAGGAATGTAATTAAAAAGGACTGATATTCAGTATTTACCTCTCTTCTCTCACAGTGATGGATTGAGGGGTGGATAGGAAAATGCATATTTGTATCTCTGTAAGTAAAAATAATAACACCTAGATTATAGCTAGTGATAATATTAGTAAACCCCAATGTGCTTTACAGCTAAGATATTATTCTCCAGATGTACACAGACCTTAGAAAAGAGGTCTTAACAGCATTTCAGATCTGTTTGTTGATGACAGCTGTGACAAAAATATTAAAGATTGATTCTGAGAATGTGCCCGTCAACATTTTCCACTTTTTCTGGCAAGTGTTGTTCATGTATTTTTTTTTTTTTAGAGGCACTATTTCAAAATAGTCTCTACTCTGATGCTATGTGCACTCATCCATATGAGTTCATTCATGTTTTCCTACAGCTTACATTGTGCTCTTTATTTGTAGGATTACTGAAAATATTTCAGAGAAGGAGGAATTTCAAGAGAATACTTTAACTCTGCAAAATACTAATTCACCTCTTTCATGTTGTTGTTGTACTGCTCTTGTACCAAACCCTAAAAATTATTTATTTGTTTTAACAGTAAAATATTTAAATATGTTCATGCTCTACACTGGAATGAGAGTGTGGACTTTAAGTCCTTGTTGTGAGCATAAGAGTGTGGGTGCACCACTCAATCCTAAAGAAAAAGAACAGATTCTGTAGAAGTACAATATGGAAGATAATTCACAAGACTCGCTGCACACCTTAAGTGCTAGAAAAGGATTGTGGTTCTGCATGACAGACGGGTTCCCTCCACAGACCAAAGACCATATTCTTTGTATCTGAATGCATGGACATGAAAATCTATCCACACAGAGACACTACAATTTGAAAAAAAAGAAAAAACGAATATGTTCAGGACAACATAGTGAAGGAAGAATTATCAAGGTGTCATGACTGTCATCGCTCAGATTTAGTTAAGAATTAACCTTAAATAACTTAATTATTGAAATATATCTATCTTAAAAACATAAAACCCATTTTGGTTTAAAATGATTGGAAAATGTCATGGGGTTTGGTAACAAGTCAGTTTGAACTCCATTGTAATGCACTTGTTCTGTGTTTTAATTTTTCAATGGCTGAGAAGATTTGAGGAAGAAATACGGCATTTTATATGAGTACCCTGACACCCAAAAGTATGATGCAGTAGCTGTGTGCAGTATTTCTGAATTTATGTGGGAAGGTTTTGTTGTGAATAGTGTTTGATAGGTTGCATCCAACTGTTACCTGAGGGCTGAAGCAGTCAGAGTATGGACACCAGTACATAAATTCACAAATATTTGAGTTCTGCAGACTTAGACTGGTGAGTGCTGTTCTAACCTAATCTACTTTGCAAGTCTTCATTTAGACAATGTTTGCTACGCTAAAAAATATTTTCTTAACCTGAAGAAATCATCAAAAATGGTGTTGCTACTAACTATAAAAGATTTTATATTACACAGAATTTAGGCTCTGAATGATGCATCTAGTAAAAGCAAAATGAAGCATACACCTGTTTTAAGAAAAAATTTTAATGTTTTCCCTGGAAGAATTTATGTGACATCCAAAGTCCTGCTGTGCAGAATCACAGGTGATTCCATTGTGACCGAGTATATATTTAGTCACTTATGTTCCATTTAAAACTGATTTTTCCACAGGTCCCTGGAGGACCCAGTTGGTTAGGGTTTTCTAGATGACACTTAATTCACCATGGAAGTACTGTGCTTATCATAAAAAACCCAGTCAAGTAAATTTAAAATATGCCTGGGAGAGGAAATACTCATGATAGAAGTGCCTTTTGATTAGAAAGCATGTGCAGGAAGTTCACCTCAGCTGCCAGCAATTCAAATCTGCTCTTCTGTTTTACCATAGCTTTTATCATTAATTTGCTGCCTCTTCCATAACTTCTGTGGAATCTGAACCACCAGATGCAGGAAAAAGTGCAGCATATCTGGTCATTAAATCTGATCTTGTTTATTGTGTTTTCTCTCTAGATTAAGTATTTGCCGCACCAAGATTACTGACTGAAAAAAAAGAAGTAAATGAAAAACAAAACCCAACAAAAAGCCTAATTTAACTTCAGATCTCTGGGTCACTTAGTTTTTGTTCCTGGGTTGCCTATTTCTCTGCTCCCATACCCTTGTCCTCAGTAGCCAACAGATCACCAACTACTCTTTTCTGACAGTATTTGCTTTGCAATCTTTGCCTCTGGGCGACATACTTTGATCTCCCTTTCCCTTTCCCTTTCCCTCTCCCTCTCCCTTTCCCTCTCCCTTTCCCTTTCCCTTTCCCTTTCCCTTTCTCTTTCCCTTTCCCTTTCCCTTTCCCTTTCCCTTTCCCTTTCCCTTTCCCTTTCCCTTTCCCTTTCCC